>NC_057795.1:178514029-178740848 GCF_018294505.1 Triticum aestivum
ACATAAACTCGTAATATAACCGTCATCTAACTTTAAGCGTGCGGACCCTACGGGTTCGAGAACTATGTAGACATGACCGAGACACGTCTCCGGTCAATAACCAATAGCGGAACCTGGATGCTCATATTGGCTCCCACATATTCTACGAAGATCTTTATCGGTCAAACCGCATAACAACATACGTTGTTCCCTTTGTCATCAGTATGTTACTTGCCCGAGATTCGATCGTCGGTATCTCAATACCTAGTTCAATCTCATTACCGGCAAGTCTCTTTACTCGTTAAGTAATGCATCATCCTGTAACTAACTCATTAGCTACATTGCTTGCAAGGCTTATAGTGATGTGCATTACCGAGAGGGCCCAGAGATACCTCTACAATAATCAGAGTGACAAATCCTAATCTCGAAATACGCCAACTCAACATGTACCTTCGAAGACACCTGTAGAGCTCCTTTATAATCACCCAGTTACGTTGTGACGTTTGGTAGCACACAAAGTGTTCCTCCGGTAAACTGGAGTTGCATAATCTCATTGTTGTAGGAACATGTATAAGTCATGAAGAAAGCAATAGCATCATATTAAACGATCAAGTGATAAGCTAACGGAATGGGTCAAGTCAATCACATCATTCTCCTAATGATGTGATCCCGTTAATCAAATGACAACTCATGTCTATGGTTAGGAAACACAACCATCTTTGATCAACGAGCTAGTCAAGTAGAGGCATACTAGTGACACTATGTTTGTCTATGTATTCACACATGTATTATGTTTCCGGTTAATACAATTCTAGCATGAATAATAAACATTTATCATGATATAAGGAAATAAATAATAACTTTATTATTGCCTCTAGGGCATATTTCCTTCAGTTTCCCCCTTTCGCCAGTATCACCTACTACCGCATTAGGGCACACCTAACACCGCTCATTATCATGTCATGCATCGTCATGCTTATGTTTGCATTGTATTTACTATTTCTTCCCCCTCTTCTCTCCGGTAGACTACGAGACCGATGCTGCTGCTGCCCAGTTCGACTACGGAGTTAACAACCCCTCCTTCTTGCCAGAGCAACCAGGCAAGCCCCCCCTTGATCACCAGATATCGCCTATTCTTCTCTCTACTGCTTGCATTAGAGTAGTGTAGCATGTTACTGTTCGGTTACTCCTATTCTGTTGCGTAGCCTGTCATTGTTGCTACAGTCGTTGATACCTTACCCGCAATCCTAAATGCTTAGTATAGGATGCTAGTTTATCATCATTGGCCCTACATTCTTGTCAGTCTGCCTTGCTATACTATCGGGCCGTGATCACTCGGGAGGTGATCACGGGTATATCCTATACATATATACATACTATATAGATGGTGACTAAAGTCGAGTCGGCTCGTTGAGTACCCGCGAGTGATTCACGGATTGGGGGCTGAAAGGACATTTGTCCTGACGGCCCTCTATGTGGATCTTTGTGGCGGAGCGACAGGGCAGGTTGAGACCACCTAGGCGAGAGGTGGGCCTGGCCCTGGTTGGAGTTCGCGGTTTCTTCATAATAACCGCTTAATGAGATCTTGGTATTTGATCTAAGTCTGGCCACTAGCCTATACGCACTAACCAACTACGTGAGAACAGTTATGGGCACTCGACGTCGTGGTATCAGCCGAAGCCTTCTTGACGTCAGCGACTGAGCGACGCGTGCCGGATTGGACCCTAAGCCTGCACTTGTATTAAGGGGGCTAGGTCTGCTTCCGGCCGTGTTCGTAACGTGCAGGTGTGCAATGGGAGATGGGCCCAGACCCCTGCGCGCATAGGATTTAGATCGGCGTGCTGACCTCTCTATTGTGCCTAGGTGGGGTTGTGACGTGTTGATCTTCCGAGGCTGGGCATGACCCAGGAAAGTGTGTGCGGCCAAAGGGGATCGAGCGTGTTGGGTTATGTGGTGCACCCCTGCAGGGAAGTTTATCTATTCGAATAGTCGTGTCCCTCTGTAAAAGGACGACCCGGAGTTGTACCTTGACCTTATGACAACTAGAACCGGATAGTTAATAAAACACACCCAAACAAGTTCCACAAACAACCCGGTGATCGCTTTTCCACAGGGCGACGAGGGGAGGATCGCCGGGTAGGATTATGCTATGCGATGCTCCTTGGAGGACTTCAATCTACTCTCTTCTACATGCTGCAAGACAGAGGCTGCCAGAAGTGTAGTCTTCGATAGGACTAGCTATCCCCCTCTTATTCCGACATTATGTAGTTCAGTCCATTGATATTGCCTCTTTACACATATACCCATGCATATGTAGTGTATATCCTTGCTTGCGAGTACTTTGGATGAGTACTCACAGTTGCTTTGCTCCCTCTTTTCCCCCTCTTTCCTTTTCTTCACGGATGCCGCAACCAGATGTTGGAGCCCAGGATCCAGACGCCACCGTCGACGACGACTCCTACTACACTAGAGGTGCCTACTGCTATGTGCAGGCCGCTGACGACGACCAGGAGTAGTTTAGGAGGATCCCAGGCAGGAGGCCTGCGCCTCTTTCGATCTGTATCCCAGTTTGTGCTAGCCATCTTATGGCAACTTGTTTAACTTATGTATGTACTCAGATATTGTTGCTTCCGCTGACTCGTTTATGTTCGAGCACTTGTATTCGAACCCTCGAGGCCCCTGGCTTGTAATATGATGCTTGTATGACTTATTTTACTTTTAGAGTTGTGTTGTGATATCTTCCCGTGAGTCCCTGATCTTGATCGTACACATTTGCGTGCATGATTAGTGTACGATTGAATCGGGCGCATTACACTGGCGGCCCCTAGGGCACCTCCCCTTCCTTCTTCCTTGCATGGAGAAAGGCAGGAGGGGGCCGGCCCCTCCTCCTTCCTTCCTAGGGCCGGCCGCCAGGAGGTGGCACGCCAGCCCCCTTGTGGGATGGTGTGCTCCCCTCCTTTTTGCTTGTTAGGCCCAACAACTCCCTGTGGCCTTCCAGAACCCCTTTCGGCAATCCGATAATTATCCGTGTATTCCGGAACCCTTCCGGAGACCGAATGTTATCATCCTATATATCAGTCTTTACCTCCGGACCATTCCAGAGCTCCTCGTCATGTCTGTGATCTCATTCGGGACTCCGAACAACATTCGGTCACCAACATACATAACTCATATAGTACTACATCGTCAATGAACGTTAAGCTTGCGGACCCTATGGGTTCAAGAATGATGTAGACATGACCGAGACGCTTCTCCGGTCAATAACCAATAGCGGGACCTGGATGCCCATATTGGTTCCTACATATTCTACGAAGATCTTTATCGGTCGAACCTTTATGACAACATATGTTGTTCCCTTTATCTGTCGGTATGTTACTTGCCCGAGATTCGATCGTCGATGTCTCCATACCTAGTTCAATCTCATTACCGACAAGTCTCTTTACTCGTTCCATAATACATCATCTTGTAACTAACTCCTTAGTCACTTTGCTTGCAAGCTTCTTGTGATGCTGTATTACCGAGAGGGCCCAGAGATACCTTTCCGTCATATGGAATGACAAATCACAATCTCAATCCATGCCAACTCAATAGACACCTTCGAAGATACCTGTAGAGCACCTTTATGATCACCCAGTTATGAAGTGACGTTTGATACACACAAGGCATTCCTTCGGAGTCCGGGAGTTGCATGATCTCATGGTCGAAGGAACATGTATTTGACATTAAGAAAGCAGTAGCAATAAACTGAACGATCATATGCTATGCTAACGGATGGGTCTTGTCCATCACATCATTTTTCTAATGACGTGATCCTATTATCAAATGACAACTCATGTCTATGGCCAGGAAACCTTTACCATCTTTTGATCAACGAGCTAGTCTAGTAGAGGCTTACTAGGGACTTGGTATTTGTTTATCTATTCATACATGTATTCAAGTTTCCGATCAATACAATTATAGCATGAATAATAAACCTTTATCATGATTAAGAAAATATAATAATAACCACTTTAATTGCCTTAGGGCATATTTCCAACAGAATGCATGTAGACATGGTGAAGAGATGTCTTGCAGGGATGTCAGTTACCGATTTTGTGAGAGAGGAGAAGGACACGTCCGTACGAGACGACGGTTAGTGTTGGACACACACATTATCCTAATGATGTCTATTAACTAACAGGTGTTAGTTAATAAAACCATACAGGTTAATTCTAATCCTAACATAACTAACACATTAACACATGTGGATCAGAAACATTGATTAGTAGACCTGAGATTGCGCAACACTCCACATGATCACGTCAGTTGCCCGTGCCTTGTCTACTTTAGGAAAAAGGCGATCATGGGCAGACGGTTTCTCCTATTGCTGAAAGCCAGCGAGGCCGGTTCCTCCTTCTCTACTCGCTGCTCCGGTGGCGGGTGGATGGGGAGGGGTTCCCGTTTCTTTCCTGTGCTTTTTCATCTAGAGTTAGTCTTTCGTACGGTGGCGTTGGAAGGATGAGGACAACATCGCACTTAATAAAGTTGCTTTGGCTTCCTCCTCACCACGACGACGCTCTTCATGGTGACATCGAGAGCCGATGGCCTCGCCTTCTCACCTTCGGTCGAGGTGGTGAGATTAGGTTTGCTTTCTCTCTCTAACGCTTGCCCGGTCAACATGCCACAACAGTGGCGAAGCTAGACGAAAATCACTTGGGGGATACAAATTATCAGTCTTTGAGGGATGCTAAAAAAAATCTAGTGTAAGCCCTCCTAATTTTTTTCTTCAGAAAACAATCCAAGGCTGGGGCGGCGGCCCCCTGGCCTCAACATAGCTCCGCCACCGTGTCACAGTGACAAGTGCCTTGCTGCTTGCATCAGGCATGTTCATCCACTCAGAAAGCCTTTATAGCCATGGTGTTCCCCTAGATTGTGCAATGGTGGAGGTTGTGCTTCTTCTCCGTCAAGCGCCTCAGCGGCGTTGGATATTGGCAACAACCGTTAGTTTCGATGTGTGCAGGGATCTCTATGGATTTTCTTGAATTTTTTTATTCTCTCTGTCTCATAATATAATACTCCCTCCCTCCCAAAATAAGTGTCTCAACTTTGTACTAACTCTAGTACTCTCTCCGTCCGAAAATACTTGTCATCAAAATGGATAAAAAGAGATGCATCTAGAACTAAAATACGTCTAGATACATCCCTTTTTATTCATTTTGATGACAAGTATTTCCGGACGGAGGGAGTATAAAGTTGTACTAAAACTGAGACACTTATTTTGGGACGGAGGGAGTAACTGTTTTCAGACTGTCTTAGGATCCTCTCTTCATGGTTTTCAGGCATGTGTTATTGTGATACTCCTAGTTGATTAATGATACACGCGGCTTAAAAAAACACTCCACGTGACTACGGAGTGGACGAAAACATGCGGAAGAGGACGCCTGAGGCTGGTCGTAATGGAAGTATCACAGTTAGTATCATGCATGCCAACTAGGCAATTTTGATGACGTGACATAGAATTAAATGAAGAAAGAGAGGATTGAGTATCATACCATGATACCGTATCATAATAAATGTTATGGTATTATGTGTAATACATGACAATAAATAAAGTACTACTCCCTCTGTTCCTAAATATTTGTCTTCTAGAGATTTCAACAAGTGACTACATACAGAGCAAAATGAGCGAATCTATACTCTAAAATATGTCTATATACGTCCGTATGTGGTGTCTATTCGAAATCTCTGAAAAAACATATTTAGGAAGGGAGGGAGTATATGATACTCCCTCCGTAAACTAATATAAGAGCGTTTAGAATACTAAAATAGTGATCTAAACGCTCTTATATTAGTTTACAGAGGGAGTACTAATCATAATATTATGCATTAGATAGATAGTATCATACACTAATATCATATGCGTGATGCTAATATATGATACTTCCCGTTAAAACCAGGTTGACATGCCCTCCGACGTGCGATCACGAACGGCCAGATTTGGATTTCCATGGTGGAATTTCAGTTTTCTGGAAAAAGGAGCAGTAGAAAGTTTCAAGAAAGGGCTGTCGTCGTCGGAGAAAACCCGAGCGACGATGGCCAGAAAAAGCGAGTGTACCGTTTAATTCTGCTCCTTTCCGCACCCGCACAAGAAAGCGCCGCCGCTCGACGAGAGGGAGATGGCGGCCCTCCTCGTCTTTACCCCGCTCCTTCCACCAGCGTCTGCTTTGATTACCTTCCGTTTCTGTCGTCGCGCAGCCGCGCAGCGAGAGGAGCACACCAGCCGCGCGATTGCGAGCTCCTCCTCCCCACTCCATAAATAGCGCCGGCTTGGCGGGCAGCGGCGGCGCCTGCCTCTACCACCTTCCCTCCGCATTTCCAACGACAGCACAGTGAGAGAGAGGAGATCCGCCGCGCGAGTAGATTTCCTAGCCGCGCTCCGTTAGCGCGCCGCCCGTGCGAGAATCCAAGAACCGGACGGAGGAGCCGGGGCCGCGAGATGCAGAGCATGGCGGCGTCCTCCTCGTCCCACTCCTCTTCAAGAGGCTGGGCGGCGGTGCGCCGTTGCCCCTCCCCTTCCCTGCCCGCGCGGCATGTCGCCTTCTCCTCCTCGTCCTCTTCCCGCTGCCCCGTCGCGGGCGCCGGCGCGCCCGTCCTGCCGCTCGGCATTCGCGGGGGCCGCCTGCCGCTCCCCTGCCCCCTGCTCCCGCCCGGCGGCAAGAACGGCGCTTCGGCGAGAAGGGCGACGGCGGCCGCCGCCGCGGCTTCGCCGTCGGCGGAGGGAGACGCGAAGCCGGAGGCCGCCGGCATTCCGCGGACGCTGCAGCTCGGCGCCATGATCCTCGTCTGGTACCTCCTCAACATCTACTTCAACATCTACAACAAGCTGGTCAGTCCTAATCGACATTTATTTCCCCTTTCTTCCTGTATAGGGTTATTATACACATACAGATCGTTTCTTGATCCTCCTAATCCAATCTTCCTTTGCATGTGACTGCTGATGATTGATGATGCTACTACACAGGTTCTGAAAGCAGTGCCCTTCCCGTACACCATCACCACCTTCCAGTTCGCATCCGGCTCCTTCTTCATCACTCTCATGTGGCTGTTTAATCTGCACCCCAAGCCAAGGCTCTCCCTTCAACAGGTAACAAGATGGATAAACACTGATCTTTTATCATTATTACCCTGATCGTCTAAAGTTTGAATTGTTTCCTTTTCGGTAACACCGTTCATGATTCATGTGAAATCATATAGTAATTCAGTTTTGAGATGAACGGATTAATCTTTTAATTATCGATGCAGTACGCAAAGATCCTTCCTTTGGCCTTAATACACATGATGGGCAACGTCTTCACCAACATGAGTTTGGGCAAGGTGGCTGTCTCCTTCACGCACACCATCAAGGCCATGGAGCCCTTCTTCTCTGTTCTGTTCTCAGTCTTGCTCCTCGGGCAGGTATTTTATTTCATCTTAAGTGCTCCGTCCTGACAAATGAAATGTGCAGAAAGAGATGAATATGTTGTTCTTAATTGTGCTGTTCTTGCAGACACCTTCTTTACTGGTAGTAGGTTCTCTCGTGCCGGTTGTCGGTGGAGTTGTGTTGGCATCCATGACTGAAGTTTCTTTCAACTGGTTAGTTGTAATGTTGCCATTAGTTAATATTCCAAATGTCAAAGGATTGGGGAAACATTGACTTTTTGATTACCCTCTTCAGATATTGTAAGACCATCTACATCCGGATATAGCAAATCCAGCCCCTCATAGGTCCGCAGACGCGTCCAGGCGTGTCCGCGGAGAGGGCCTGGTCACCCCTCATTTTGCGTCCGGTGCAACTGAGTACCTCAAATATCATACCTCAAATCCATACTACACATGCAACACAAAAGCTACGAAGTACCACATCGATAAACCTAGCCTACTTCTACTCTTCGTGAGAGATGTAGATGACCTCCGTGCCGGTAGTGCCTGACGTACCTGCCTCCTGGTGGATGGCCGCCTCCCGCTGCTTCGGCTCCCTGTCGGACTCCACCTCCGCCGCCTGTGCCTCGCGGAGGTTTGCCTCCACCTCCGCCTTTGAGCGGATGGAGCCGAGGATGGCCTGCTGCTCCGCCGCCTCCTCCGCTTGGGCGACCTCAAACTCGCCCGGCGCGTCGGCCATGCTGAATCCGGCAGCCGGACGCCGGATCTGCCTCGCCTTCCTCCTCTGGCTCCGCATCCTCCAGGCCGTGTCCAGCACCTGCTGCTCTGCATCCTCCTCCTGTTGCTCCGGCTCTGGAGGCAGGCCGGCTGCAATCCGAGCTTCGTGCCGGGCCTGGATCTCCTCAAGGAGCTCTAACCGACGCTCCGGAGCGAGCATTGCATAAGTGGTGATCCGCTGCCGAGCCATGGCTACAGGCGGACGGCGAGCTCCGAGCTGCGAGTGAATGGGGAGTGGCGGCACGAGGGAAGGGATATGTGAGTGCAGCTAGGGTTGGGGGTCACCGTCCGGCTTAAATAGCCAGATCTGACCCCTCGGGCATCAATCCAACGTGGCGGATGCGCCCAGGCGCGTCTGGGCCTCCTCATATACACCAGATTTGGGCTGGATATGAGGGATGCCGGTCAGCCCGGACGTATAGGGCCAGTTTGAGGAGCCCGACCGGGCCATGTTTTTGACCAGTCACTGACCGGGCCGTCCACCCGGGCGTATAGGGTGCGTTTGAGGAGCCCAACTATAGATGCTCTAAGCTATATAAATATGGAATGTATCACACTATCCATTAGTTCAGTCAAGCTTATCACTACCACTCTGGAAAGAAAGAAACCAGTAGTTCACACTGTTGGCAATCCAGTTAGCCTTATATGCTTGTATCACTCAAAACTTACTAAAATGGGAAGTGAGGTGTCAATTATGAATAGACTCTAGTTAGGTTACAACTGTATACATTACCGAAAATGCAAATAATAATAATATTGTTTTCCCAGTTATTTTAGCTAAAATAATGCAGCAAAATATTTTTTATTTTATTTTGCAATCCAAAACATTGGTTGTACTTCAGGCTCCCCCAACTGGTTTATTTCCTGTGGTCTTATTGAGAACCATCTGCCATCATGTATACTGAGTTACTGACTGCATATGTACTTTGGGAAAACAGGATTGGATTTTGGAGTGCCATGGCTTCTAATGTTACAAATCAGTCGCGAAATGTTTTCAGCAAGAAACTTCTTGCTGACAAAGAGGTGATTTACTACTTTATTTTGTTCCATTGGGCATTCACACCGTACAAACCTGATAACTATCCTGAACCACTTTCCCCTTACGCATTTCTTTTCTTACAGGAAACGTTGGACGATATAAATCTCTTCTCAATTATGACTGTCATGTCATTTTTGTTGTCGGTCCCATTAATGCTATATTTAGAGGGCAACAAGTTTAGCCCATCATACCTACAGAGCACTGTGAGTTTTGCCAGTTCGCAAAAGTAGAAATGGATTGGTTTGCCTCCCTTTTTTTGGCTAATCATAACTTTTTCGAACATTGTACCTTTTATGTAGGGCGTAAATCTTCAAGAACTATGCGTGAAAGCAGTCATTGCTGGCACTTGTTTCCATTTTTATCAACAGGTGTGCTAATCTTCACTAAGAATCAGTTCCCTTCAGAAATATATTTAAATTTTTTTGGAGGTTCTACAAAGGTTCCAAGAATTATCACTTAGTAGCTTTAGGGGCTGGACTTTGCCCATTTTATATTATATTACTATGGTCAACCACTTTCAGTGTACATGTTATTTTACCTTCAGCGATGTTAGATGAGTGGTCCTGCATAATAAGTTTCATGACCTGAAATTCAACTTCTACCACTTATCTGTTTTTCTTTTCTCTTTGATATTTACTATAAGTTCTATTCAGTTTTGTCCTTAATTGCCTGTAACAAAGTTTCTATTTGTTTCCGAGGCAGGTTTCATATAGTTTATTGGCCAGAATATCACCTGTGACCCATTCTGTTGCAAACTCTGTCAAACGAGTTGTTGTCATCGTGTCATCCGTTATCTTCTTCAGAACTCCGATTTCACCTATCAATGCCCTTGGTAACTTCATGACTAACCAATCCTATTTTACCAGCAAGTTCTAACAATTCACTTTCCGATTTGTTTCTCTGAAATATAATCTTACCTTGCCTGCAGGAACTGGTCTGGCTCTGCTTGGTGTTTTCCTGTACTCTAGATTCAAGAAGGCAAAACCAAAGGCAAAGGCTGCATAAAGACCGCTTATATAGCAACAATTAGCTTCAGAAGGATCAGGATCAGGGGAATGTACTGCTTTCACTGGTAGCATACACTTGGCTTTCCCCCAGTTTGTCTCCACCATGTTCTCTCATCTTCTTATTTGGCTGTTTGTACCATGTATAGAAGATTTTTATGAAGGTTGTGGTGGACCGACAAAGAAATAGCACTGTCAAAACTCTTTTCAAGGGAATAAGAATTTTGGCATGTACTCCTGAAAGTTCTGATACAGAATATTAGCCTTTTTGCAGTGATTCTCTTGACATGTTGATGAAACTTATACCTCTGGTGCACTCTGCATGCAACGTCGCTGTTGTTTTCAAGTCAAGTGCATCCAGATGCATTATTGGTCAGCTTCTAGCACATTTTTTTATTCATTTCATGACTTCTGCTAAATATTGTTTAAGCACCGCAGTGCTATAACGTTCAAGATTCTAACTTCCATAGTGAAAAAATAAATGTTAAATCTCAACAAGGGGTAGTTTTACCATTTGAAAAAAAAATATCTAGTTTCTGAACTTCTAATTTTTCTCTAAAGATCAGTATCAATGGACGATTAATCATGTGCACGTGCATATGTGGTTTCCTTTAGGCAAATATACATTAAAAAACCGTGTGTCTTGTGGAAAACTTCAATTTTGCTCGAGATTTCCTTTTCACTTATGAGGGAATTTTGTTCACAGCAAAAATAATTTGTTCAAGGTGATTTCCTCACCAAATAGAAACAAAAAAAAATTATTTCTGCTTGCTTAAAAGAATAGAACATTCTGGATAGACCGGGTGAAAGTGAAACAGATGGTATTGACAGGTGACAACCCATAGCCATACTAACCTGTGGATGAGGAGTTGAGTAAACATTCACCATAAAAAATAAGAGAAATTTTAAAGATCACAGGAAATATATGTGAATTCAGAGTGGATCTGTTCCCACAACTTCATGTTCCAGGTGAGGCGAGAAAGAACTTTCAGTAGATTAGCTCATACTCCAACCATTCAATTAAATTTACCTTACACCACATGTAGCTCTGGAGATAGAAACAGTTAGTGGCAGTGCTAGACATAAAAACCTGCGATACCAATCCACCTAAACTCGTAGTACTTGTGTAATTTTTGTGAGTATTTTCCGAAGTCTGCGATGTCAGTTAACATCACAAACACTGTAGCTTCACCAGTGGAGACAGAATTTTCATATTTTCATAGTTTGTAAAGAAGTGTTGAACTATTGGGGAAAATGTATCTTTCTTCTGATTCGGGAAATTTGGGAGTCCATATGTTTGAAGACATGACAGTAAAATGTACAGTAGCAGAAAACAAAGTAGCTGTAGCAGAGTAGAGTATTGCTAGCCAGTAATTCCCATGATCTCATATAGGCGTGGAAATGGATAGTTATCTGACAAGCTGTGGCACAAACACTGAACAGTGCAAGAAAACAGGGAGACACTAATGCACGAATTAAACCAAGTTAATCTCCTCAATATTTAGCACTAACAAATTAACCTACAATCACGATAAACCCATCACCATGCACCATGCAACTAGTGCGTTTCTTATATTCGCTAAAAAAAAGAGGAAAACCACAATCTTGGGCTGTTCTTATTCTGAGTTTTCAGAAGAAACACCAAATCTTCAGAGGAAAAACTAAACAGAAGAAAGAATTTGATCAGTGCAACGTGGTGCAGATAGAGGTGCTTCTATGTGGTAAGGATGGGCGGGAGGTAGTCGGACTTGGCGCCGAGGATCCGCGCCGAGGTGTCCGGGAAGAACTCCATCCCGGGCAGCTGAGTCACCGCGCCGTCGCCGGTGACGCTGACGGGGTAGGTGAGGAGGTGGCCGGGGAGGTCGCGCTCTGGGCCATCGCCGGCGTAGAGGTCCCAGTACCTTTCGGCCATGGCGTTCACCTTGTGCACGCACTCGAGGCTCTCCGGCCGCTGGAACGCCTCGTCGACCATGCCGAGGTGCTCGTACCAGAGCGCCATCCTGAACCCGTGCACCTGCCCCCTCGCCGGCCGGCTCGTCGCCAGGTGGCCCGGCTGGTACCCGCCCATGGCGATCTCCGAGTCGCGCGCCCCGTCCATGGACCTCTGGTTGATGTTCGCCGACCCCACGATGATGTACTCGTCGTCCACTGACAAGCAAACACACAAACGACCAAGAACAATCAAAATCTACCAACATGCAGAACGAACTGAATGCGCCGTACCGGTACGTACCGATCATCATCTTGGTGTGGACGTAGATCATGAACCGGCGGTTCTGCTGCGCCTTGAGGTAGTCGCTGTCGGGCTCGGCCTGCTCCGGCGGCTGGTACTCACCGGACTTCTTGGCCTCCCGGTTGCCGAGGCAGAAGAAGGTGAGGTAGTCCTTGGGTTTGGCGTCGATCCCCTTGGCCTCGATGGCCTGCGCGATGTCCGTGTACATCATCTCCATGGTCCTCCTCTGCCAGTCCAGGATCGCCTGCACGGACCCGCTCGCCGGGATGCCCTCCGGCCACATGGGCACCACCACGTACACGGTGAACCGCTCCCCGGCCTCGATCTTGCTCACCACCTTCATGGACAGCTCCTTGGGGAGGAGGTGCAGCGCGCCGACGTCGTCGGGGTTGATGCCGTCGGGCTTCCAGCAGTAGGAGCTCCCCAGGAAGTACTGGTTCTCGATGTAGATGAAGCTCTTGGCCCTCCGGATGGCGCAGATGTACGCGTCCTGGATGCTCCGGTCGATGATCTGGTCCTTGCCGCTCACCAGCCCCGCCTTCGCCGCGTCCTCGGGGTTGTCCGGGAACCCGAAGGCGGCGCCGCCATCGATGGACCGGAACAGCTGCACGTTCCACGCCTCCCTGTCCTCGGCGTGCATCACCGGCGACGGCGGGATGATGTCGTCGGCGAGGTCCCTGAGCTGGACGAGCAGGTCCTTGCCGCCCTGCTTGCGCCACCGCTGCTCGAAGTTGTAGAGCACGTCCCAGGCCACGGGGCCCTCGAGGCGGCAGTGGATGTCGTGCCACGGCTCCCTCGGCCCGCCCTTGGCGATCGCCGCCGTCGCGAAGTTGGGCTGGTGGAAGTCGTCGTGGTGGGGGCCGTCCAGCGTCCCGAACAGCGGGTGGAACGGCGTGTCGTAGCGGCCGTCGCAGAGGTCAAGCCCGCCCACGAAGCTGAGGATCCGCCGGCGCCGGCCGCCGCCGCTCTGGGGCATGTCGTGGTCCACGATGACGGTCTTCTGGTGGTGCGTGAACATGGTGGAGATCTGCAGGTCCTGGACGAAGCTGCCGGAGTCGTCGGGGTCCCGGGGGCAGAGCACGCAGTGCACGTCGGTGTCCTGGAAGTAGTTCATCGTCTCCTCGTCGTGCGTCGCCATGAGGCCGTCCTTCTTGAGCACCCCAACCGAGGTCCGGTCGTCCCAGACCAGCATGAGGACCCTGACGCCCTCGCCGGCCTTCTTCTTGAGCAGCTCCCCGAGCGTGACGCCGCCGCCGGCCGGCTTGGGCCGGTTCGCGTCCCTGAGCAGCGCGATCTCCGTGTACACGGACCACCCCGTGATGTAGATGAGGTGCTTGGCATTGCTGATGGCGGCGAAGATGTCCTCCCAGCAGCGGTGCGGTTCGTAGCAGCGGCCGTCGTCGAGCGGGATCCTGGGGATGAAGCCGTCGGGGATGTGGGCGTCCTGGTATAGCGTCACCTTGCACCCCTGCCGCTGGGAGAAGAAGGTGTAGGGCACGCCGGGGTTCTTCCCGGAGCGGATGCCGTGGCCCCAGGCCCGGTCTTTGGAGATGTCGAAGTACTGGAGCTTGACGTGGATCTTGCCGCCGCCTTCGACGGGGTTGCGGCTGTCGTCGCAGAGCGGGAGCCAGCGCTCTACCTCGTCGCCGCCGTAGATGTCGCGGACGGGGAGGTAGCCCGTGCCCACGACGGAGGCGCCGATGGTGCTGCTGCCCTTGATGGTGAAGAGCACGTCGGAGGCGAGGTGCGCGCAGTAGATGTGGAAGGACTCGAACCAGCGCGGGGTCGACGACTCGTCGGTGAGCGTGCGGGTGCGGCCGATGCGGGCCTTGCCAAGGCCGATGGTGGCGTAGAGCTTGCTCGCGCCTTTGCCGACGCCCACCGTGTCCTCGATCCCCTCCACCAGCTGTTGCTCACCATTTTTTAAATCAAAAGAGAGATCTCAGTACGATGTTGCAAAGAACTCGTACGTGAGCACTCGATCAGAGCAGGGTACCAGCATTGAAAAATCATCGAAACATTCGCTGAATGTGCACGACGATCCTACCAGCGCCAAACTCACGAACTGGTCCAAACGTCCATTTTTCCGCAAACCCGGGAGCTTTGCGGGCATCCGGACTGCTGCCACGTACACGTCTACCACCCTGGCCCCATCCAAAAAAACTATCCCGCGATTGCATCCTTTGCCATGTGAACAGTGTCGCGCATTCATGCCACTCTAGAGTGCTAACGCTTAATTCATGTCAGTCCAAAGCGGATGCGATCTCCAACTGAGGCACTGAAGCGGCGTGCCGGCCGAGAGCGTCGCCAGCCTCCACGCCTGTTTCAATGTCGGAGGCGCGTGACTAGATGGTTGTGTACCGCATACAAAACGGCTGCCCATCTGTCCGTCTACTGGCATTAAATAGCCGCGGCACCTGCATTGACACAACCCACCGCTTGGCCTGGCTGGAGCTCGACGCGGAGTCGGACGATAAGGAGGCACCGGCGACCGCGAACGTCACTAGCTCCGCATCGTTCGTGCCGCCACCGCACTTTGCGCCCCGCCGCAACGACCACGAGACCGGCTCGTCCACGGTCCACGTCTAGCGTGGTCGACACGACAGACTGCGGTAAGGAATGGTACCTCCATGGCTTGGGTCCTAGGAGGGCCACACCCCATGTCTTATTATTCCCCTCCCGCAACTTCACTTCCTTGGTCTCATAACAGGTGAGCATGTTGGACATAGGGAAGGCGGGACGCAGGACACGGACGCCACCATGACGGGCGATCCTTTAGACTAGGTTAAAGAAGTCTCACTCGCTTTTTGTTTAGTTGAAATATATGAAAAGTGTAATGATCTTGCTTCGGTTTAATTGAAAATCATCCGGTTTGCATGAGAATTGTCCGGTTTGTTAAAATCCTGTTTGAAATGTTTACGGACACGGTTGGATGACCGGCTCTTATATCACTTTCCGCGGACAGATACCGTGTCCGTTTTAGGGGTCTCGTTGGCCAGCTCCTATATCACTTTCCCTTACACCCTAGACCCTTTACATCCCGCACCAACACTAACACGAACTCAAAGGCCACTCAAGGAATCAAGGACGCACACATAAAAGTATTATAAAAGAAAAAAAGAGAAAAAAGAGTGATGAATGGAACAAACATGACGAACAAGGATGTACAAGGACGATGCATGAGTGACACCATCACTGGACTCAACCATTCAATCCAGATCATGAGTTTTCACACTAAAGAGAAATCTCTTCAAACTCCATGTAATGCCTTTAAGAAGAAAACATCATACAGCATTGCTAGGTTCAAATAATGAATATCGGACATAGAGTTTTCACCCTGAAATTAAAGACCTTGCACTCCAAAAGCACCACCTAGCCGACGTCGCCCTATGCTGGTGCACCTGTTGATCCGTCATTGCACAGTCACACACGCATAGTCCTGAAGTGGACCTAGCCACAGACTAGAACCATGTTCGCACAGCACATGCAGCCGAGCCGTGGTTAGGGACGCTTGTCACATGCCACCATGAGTCCAGACTGCTCATGCGGAATCGATTTAGGCCAGTCACATGGGGCAACTCGGATGAGGGCTCAACCCGTGCATGGACCAGACGTTAATGTTCATGTTAATCTCCCTTCCTCCTTCCATCTACTCCCTCCGTTTCATAATGTAAGACGTTTTTTGACAATACACTAGTGTCAAAAAAACGTCGTATATTATGGGACGGAGGGAGTAGTTTGCAACCTTCATGTAAATGTGGAAAGAGGTAACTTAAAAACAAAGACAACTTTGTTTTTGAATTTTCCCTGAAAGCGAATAACTAGGATTTCGAGGCAACAATGGATTGAGGGCAAATAGTATGGGCATAGTCCGTGACTCTGTGGATTCTCCACGTCGTTGCAAGTCAACAATAAAGGAATTATTAGAATAAAAGTGTCTTGAAGGGACTACACAAAGTTTTTTTTTTCTGAAAAAAAGGCAAAATCTTTGTCCTCCTTTCAGTAAGGTGTGAAACTATACAGAAAGCCCAACCGGACTAAAGCGTAGGAAAGAAGACAAGGCCAGTATGGGCAACATCTAGGGGATTACTCTCTCTGCATTAGACTAAAAAAGTGTTGGGCGCAGTCTGTCAAAAAATGTTAACCTTTATTTTTTATCTTCAAGAATATAATCAAGACATACTATAAGATCCACAAGTTTTTTTTTATTTTAAACCTGCCAAGCCAGCTTGACTACATTGGTGCAAGGCGTACTTCTTTCTTCTGCGAGTCTATGCCCGAAGTCAAGGCTGCCTAGTCCTCAACGTGTTTGACTGACTGCTTGGCATAGGCCGACTTGGGTCCATGTGCCATTTGCTCGTAGAGGTCTTGACTGGTAGTCCACTGTGAAGTCGGAGTGGGTTCCTCGAGCAGAAGTGATGACGATGACTCATAGGCGACCTCGACGGTGTGCGGGGGTCCTGCGGGTAGCCAGGTTGGTGGGTTTAGTTTCTTTTGGGCGTGTTGTAACGGTTTTCGTTCGGATTTATATTAATTAATCGAGCAATTCTCTCCTAAGTTTTGAAATGAATTCAGTCCTAAGGGACCGTGTTCAAAAACAAAAAACCTTTCAAGCCTGAAGCAAAGCAAGGGATCCAAGATCTTAAGGGGGCTGACGCCCGAAGGGCAAGAAATTAGCCAATCAATCTTCAACACTAGCGCCGATGGACCAAAGCTCCGGGTGATTTCATTAAGGGCATTTTTAACCGATCCCCTATAACCGATTAGCAGAGTAATTACTCCTCTAACCGGCATGTAGCCGATCCCCAATCGGCGCTAGTGGAGGATAAATTATCCTCAGCCGCGCCCCGCCTCCCTATATTTACTTCATCGTTCGGCGTCCGAGTACAAAATCTTCTCTCCTCCTCTGCCTCCCCTGCCCCACTCCCACGCCGCATCTACACCGGCGCTGCCCCTCCCCCCCCCCCCGTCCCGCCAACGCGGACGCTCCGTAGGCTCCGCCTCGGTCCTTGACCACACGGATATGTGCCTCCCTTGTCCCGTCGCCGATGCACAACCGGTAGATCTGCGGATGCCGCTGCCGCCGCCGGATTCGGCGCTTTCGGCCGTCACTGATTGCGCCTTGCCATGGATTGGCCAGGTACCGGACCACACAGCCTCGGCAATGCCTTCGCGCCGCATGCAAGTATTGGCTCCGCCTCTAGCCGCTCGGATCTCTCTCGTCCGTGGTTCGCCGACAAAGACACACGCGGCCGTCGCTCAGACTCGGCGTTGGTCTAGCGGCTCGTGGGCTCACCATTGCCGATCATAAAGTGCGATGACTTCCCGCGACAGGTGGTGCGCCGAATTTCTACCACGCCGGAACATCCCGGATAGGTGTTATTCAAGTGCAAAATGGAGAATGTGCTTCTTTTGATTCAGTTGTTCACCGGGTTCAGTGCAATTTTGGTAGCTCATCGTTTGCTCAAATTTACGTGTAGGATGGATGCAAGTTTTGGTACTGGGAAGAGGATTACATCGATCTATTGATATCACGAAATTTGACAGATGCTCGTGCACCCGTTGCTAGAATAGAGGCTAGAGATGAGACTAGATGCGAAGCAACGTCGAATTCTTCGAAATCGAAGAAGAAAGAAGTGTGCAAGCTCGAGAAGCCAATAAAGAGAAGCAACCGAGAAGAGATAGAGAATATATTAATCCAAATAGAGAGTTATGGAAGTTGGATATCTTTTAAAGTGTGTAATTGTGGTTCTTGTTTTCTTTGGTCTTCTCTTTTAGCGAAGAATTGATGAATTATGTACTCTAATGCATCAAAATAATGTTGAATGAAATAAGGAAGCAAAAAAAATAAAATGTTTCAACGACCGAAAATGAAATGCAAATATGTTCTTTTACTCCGTTAGATATAAGGGATTGGTTAGGTCCGGCCAAGACTTGGTGGAGTAAAATACTACACTAAAAGTTTTGATCGTTGCTAGTGGATCGTTTGCATCGACGTTGATGACTTAATGACTTCAGAGTTTGAGAGAGAGAGAGAGAGAGCGAGACCTTGCGGAGGAACTGCGGCGCTTGGCTGCTGGGCCTGCTGTTGTTGGTGATCCCCTCGCCCTCGAACACGGTGACGTGCAGCGTCCCATGCAGCAGGATCCTCGCCATTTTACCCCTCTCCCTCTCACCGTCGCGCTCCGGGCAGTGTTTTGCTGTTCTGGGTCGAATGGATGGGGTGATGCGACGATGTATGAGCAGTGGAGGGGTGCTAATTTGTTGCGGCAGGGAGGAAATTAAGGAGGGAGATGTGGAGGCGGTGGTGCGTCAGAAATAGAAAGCCGGGGAGGAAGACCAGGGGACGGACGCGCGGAGGGCGCCGCGCCGCCGCGTACGTCGGAGCAAGCTGAGGCGATCGCTGTAGCTGCTGCATCCCCGGCGCGCACGGCGTGCGCGCATGCGGCGATCTATCTGGCTGTGCGGCCGGTGCCAATCCGATCGAGCATGGTCGCGCTGCTGCGCCTTTTTTTTCATGGAAAGACCCACGTGACAAAACTGAAAAATAACAGAATATCGCGTTACAAGTCTGGTGTGGCATCATGTATTTTTTTTATACTACTAGTATTTTTTGTAAATATGGAGCTCACGTAGGCTCATGTGACTTCTGGCAGTCTCGGCCATCTTATCAGTGGTGTTATTTTTTCTTCATGCGATGAATGCACAAGATTGTATGCATAGAAAAAGCACTGAATTTACAATGATGATGTTAGCAAATTTAAATCTTTTTCTGTGACAAAAATATATTCGACAAACTAAACCATCAGCTCATTTCACAATATGTTTTCATCATTGTCTTCGTAGTGATAATGGCTTTGATACTAGCTCCGGTTTTCTTGTACTCCCTCTGTTTTTATTTAGTTTGCATATTAGTTTTGGTTAAAGTCAAGCTTTACAAACTTTGACCAAGTTTATAAATAAAAATATTAAGATACACAATAACAAATCAACAACATTAAATTTATTGTTGAATGTACTTTCACATCGTATAAATTTATTATGATAAATGTCTATATTGTTTTCTACAAACTTGATCAAATTTTACAAAGTTTGACTTCAGTCAAATCTAATATACAGAGTAAATAAAAACGGAGGAAGTAAGTACGGGTTGGGCGGCGCGTCTCCCGATACATTCATGTGCGATGCTACGTTGGCTGCCGGTCATTGGGCTTGCTTGTTTGGTCCATGATGTGAGACATGTACACAGACATGTGCAACTGTAGCAAGACAATTCATACACTTCAAATCGGTCCGTTGATTATGCAGGGTAAGGCACTGGCCATTCAGCATTCGGACTGCCCAGTGATTGTTCAATCAGACTCTTCAAAGGCTCTGGCCATTCTCTCGAGCGATAATTTTTCCAGGTCGGTCTATGGTTATCTAGCTGCTGAGATTAAAGCTCACTTGGTAGTCAGGAAGTTTGTTCCTCTAAAAGTTAGCAGATATCAAAATAGGGTAGCACATCAATTGGCACACTATAGCTGCACTGAAACTTGTACTGCGGTATGGTTGAACTCGATTCCTCCATGGTGTGAGGAATTGGTGTCTTATGATTGTAGCCCTCTCGTTGTGGAATAAAACATCCTTTCCCCCGAAAAAAAATTCAATCCGTTGAACCATGTACACAAGGATTCCCTTATGCTCCGTTTGGATGCAGGCATTCAGGAGCTTGGCATTGAAAATTTGCTCGAACGCCAAATAGATGTGTTGTTGCGTGTTATAAGAGCATCTCCAGCCTTTTGTCCCCCAGCACACCTAGCGAATACCTTTTGACATTTGCGCCGGCGGTTTTTTCATCCTGGGCGCGATCGAGTTTCCAGCCGCGCCTGCAGGTTTCGGTCCCCAGACGTCTAAAAATTTGAACTTGTCTTTCCCGCTGCCAAGAGACATCACAGGTTTGGCGATCATCATGCCACGGGTCAACGATCATCATGCCATAAATCGGTGATCATCATGCCACAGGTCGGCGATCAAACAAACCGAAAAGACCGGCGAACAAAAGAAATGAATCATGGACATGAAGCGCATCAAATGGTAGGCTCCTCTGCCGTGGGACTGGCCGGGGTCGGCGTCGGAGTTGGCGTGGGCGTGTCCGGGCTCGGCGTTGGCGTGGCTTCAGTGCTCGGGCTGGTCGTCAGCGTCGGCACAACTTCATTGCTTGGGCTGTGCGTCGGCGTTGGTGTCATCGTGGGCGTAGGGGCAGTGGTCGCCGCCGGTCCGGGCATCTGGTTCAAGATGAGGCCGCGCTCCGCCAAGTACCACTCCTTCACCTGCTTGTCCATCGTCGACATGTCTGCCGCCATCAAGAACGCCAGGGCGGTGTTCCTCTTCTTCGCGGCGATGTTGGTTCTGAGAAGGTCGAGCTTGACATCCTGCTTTGTCATCAACGTCGATCACCTCGCGTCGGATTTCTCCTCCCTCTTGGCGGCGCTGCTCTTGGCGTCGGCGATGCACTGCTCGATCGATGATTGCAGCCGTTGGGCAGCGGGTGCCGTGTCCCTTGCCACCTTGGCTCTTTTGTTGCCATGAGGGCACCCTTCTGCCGCCGCCGGGGTAGGCACGTGTCGGTGAAACCGAACACCTATGGGGTCACAAGGATCTCTTCTACGTTCGGCGGGGGATTAGCTGCACGAAGAGCAGGTCTAGCAGTTAGCACACATGGGATTTTACCCAGGTTCAGGCCACAAAATGCATAATACCCTAATCCTGCTTGTCTGGATATATGTGTTCTTGAGCTTTTGAACTAGCTACAACGCAAGCACGGTCCAAAAGTCCGAATCCTCTCCCTGTATGCCTTGGGCCTCCTTTTATACGTAAAGGGGTTGCCACAGTGGCACACAGGAGGTGGCACGCTACAGTGTACGAGCTTATCGCTCGGCGCCGTAGGAAATGCATTTATTGCGTTGCCTACGTGCCCTCTTGCTTTATAGGGGACGACAACAAAAGTCATCCTATCCGTTGCCGCTCCTCCTTGCTTTGACACGCGTCCAGGCTGACGAGGCATGCAGTGCCACATTGGCTAACTAGCTGCTGTGTTGGCGCGATGGTAAAGCCTCACGAAGATCTGCATGCCGCCACGCAGGTGTCTGCTTAGTTGGCACGCCGATCGTCGCACTGGAGTGGTGGTGAGGTGGCGAACCCTTGTCGGGCGCGGGTCTGGCCGCGGCCTAGCGATCGTCCCCAGCAAGGCTTGCCGGGGGCCTTGGAGTCGTTCCCGGCAAGGGTCTTGCCGGGGGTCTTCGTCTTCTGGTCCCACGTGGACCCGTGGGCTGTCAATCCTTATGAGGATTTGCATGCTACCACGCATGCGTTCCCAAATCTTGGTTTTAACGTTGTCGATGGTGTCTGAACTCTTAGCCCCAAGGGTGATGGGTTTGCTGGTGCTGCGCAGGTCGCCCCGGCAAGGGTGTTGCCGGGGGAGGTCCAGCTCGCCCTCTGCTCCTTGTTCTTCGAGTATCTGTCTTGGTAGTCTTTTGTGTTTTATCTTCTGTTGTCCTGCCGGGCCCGACCACAGGCTTGGTTACAACTGCCCGTGCACAAGTAAGGGGTACAAAAGAGCCCGCACTTTTGTACACCGACAGAAGCTCCCGGGCCTGGGCCACTCGTGAGCGCAAGGCGTAGTTGGGCCAGGACCAAAGCAGTGCGCGGGCACGCGTGGTAGGAACTTAATCCTCCACGATCTCTTCGGTAGTTGCGCTTCCCCACAATCCGCGTCGAGCGCGTGACATGGGGGTCGTGCGTGGGATGGCCTCAACATGCTTGTGTCATTCCGCAGTTGATAGTAAAGAGGCAGCCCGTGCTTCCCTTATTATTAAAAAAGAGGGATTCACAGGGGCGCTACTCATTTACTAAGTGGACTCGGGTCGCAGCCTGCATGGCGCCACACCCCACGACCACGGGGTGGAAAACGATCGCCCCACCTGTTCCCATGCCTCTGACTCGCTCGCCACGTGTCCCGCATGCCTTGGGAAGGGCAGGCGATGGACGTGGGCATTAACGCCGAGGCGGGAAACTAGGCGTCGCTGATTGGGGTAGCGGGTCGGTTCCGATTCCCTGTACTTCAGGAGGCCGTATTGGTCGTGCGGGGTGGCCGCCCCTTGGGCTAGGTGGCCAGGCTCCGGCCTTGCTCTTCTATAAAAAGGGAGAGGGACGGTGTTTCTCCACACCGGTCCTCCTCTCCTCCTTCTGCTTGACATCTTTCTTCCATTCGCCATGGTGAGAGGGAGCGTCGGCGCTTCGACGGCGGCGACGAGGGCTTCTTCTCGACAGCGCGCTCCTCCTCCCCCGGAGCTTCCGGCGGTGGAGCCCGCTAGAAGGGGGAGAGGAAGAGTATGAGGCCAAGGCTGCCGCGGTGCTCGGGGAAGAGGAGGATGGGGCGGCGCGCCGACTGCGCTTCCGCTGGAGGCCCCTCCTCCAATGGACGGTCATGTCGGAGACCAGCCCCTCGAGTTCTTCATCCACCTGTATAGGCGCGTGAGCGGCCATCTCCATCTCCCTACCTCGTTCGCACGGGTGATGGAGCAGGATCTGCCGCAGGCTTTCAGGCTACACATGAGGGGCTGCGGGAATGGCAACACGTGGGTCAATGTTGGCTTCCCGCGCCCTCACGTCATGTACCTTCGTCGCGGGTGAAATTTTTTTGCACGCGCCCACAGCTTGTTGGAGGGGCACGTTCTCCATTTTAAGTTAATGAAGAACGACCTGCTCTCTGTCAAGGTCTTCGGGAGCTTAGGAATCCGCTTAGGGTGCTGCGTGGAGAGTTCCACTAACGACGAAAGCCCCTCCTCGAATGACAATGGCGAGGAGGACAGTGCCAGTGACGACGATGACATCGGGCGGGAGGACGACGACTCCGACTCCAGCTGACCATTAGTGGCAGCACCATCATCTGCTCCATGTCCTGCTGGCTCTCGCGTTGGTGGTCGACGGGCTTCCCCGCCTGAAGGAAATATGCCCTAGAGGCAATAATAAAGTTATTATTTATTTCCTCATATCATGATAAATGTTTATTATTCATGCTAGAATTGTATTAACCGGAAACATGATACATGTGTGAATACATAGACAAACATATAGTCACTAGTATGCCTCTACTTGACTAGCTCATTAATCAAAGATGGTTATGTTTCCTAACCATTGACATGTGTTGTCATTTGATTAATGGGATCACATCATTAGGAGAATGAGGTGATTGACATGACCCATCCCGTTAGCTTAGCACTTGATTGTTTAGTATTCTGCTATTGCTTCCTTCATGACTTATACATGTTCCTGTAACTATGAGAATTGTGTAACTCCCGTTTACCGGAGGAACACTTTGGGTACTACCAAACGTCACAACGTAACTGGGTGATTATAAAGGAGTACTACAGGTGTCTCCGAAGGTACATGTTGAGTTAGCATAATTCGAGATTAGGTTTTGTCACTCCGATTGTCGGAGAGGTATCTCTGGGCCCTCTCGGCAATGCTCATCACCTAAGCCTTGCAAGCATGTAACTAATGAGTTAGTTATAAGATGAAGTATTACAGAACGAGTAAAGAGACTTGTCGATAACGAGATTGAACTAGGTATTGGATACCGACGATCGAATCTCGGACAAGTAACATACCGATGACAAAGGGAACAACGTATGTTGTTATGCGGTTTGACCGATAAAGATCTTCGTAGAATATGTAGGAACCAATATGGGCATCCAGGTCCCGCTATTGGTTATTAACCAGAGATGTGTCTCAGTCATGTCTACATCGTTCTCGAACCGTAGGGTCCGCACGCTTAAGGTTTCGATGACAGTTATATTATGAGTTTATGTATTTTGATGTACCGAAGGTTGTTCGGAGTCCCGGATATGATTACGGACATGACGAGGAGTCTCGAAATGGCCGAGACATAAAGATTGATATATTGGACGGATATATTTGGACACCGGAAAGGTTCCGGAGAAGTTTGGAGCCCCGGTAGGTTACCGGAACCCCCCGGGAGGTATATGGGCCTTATTGGGCCCATGTAGGAGGAAGAGAGAAGGAGCAAGGGAGGGGGGCGCGCCCCCCAAGCCCAATCCGAATTGGGGAGGGGGCCGGCCCCCCCTTTCCTTTCTCCTTCCCCCTCTTCCTATTACTACTACTAGTACTACTTCCTAATACTAGTACTCTTTCCTTCCCCCTCCAAATAAGATAAGGAAAAGAGAGGGAAACCTACTTGGAGTAGGTTTCCCCCTCCTCATGGCGCGCCCCCCCTAGGGCCGGCCACCTCCTCCCTCCCTCCTTTATATACGGGGGTAGGGGACACCCTAGAACACACAAGTTGATCATTGATCGTTCCTTAGCCGTGTGCGGTGCCCCCCTCCATGATATTACACCTCGGTCATATTGTAGCGGTGCTTAGGCGAAGCCCTGCAACAGGAGAACATCAAGACCGTCACCACACCGTCGTGCTGACGGAACTCCCCCTCGGCGCCTCTGCTGGATCGGAGATCGAGGGTGCGTCATCGAGCTGTACGCGTGTCAAGAACTCGGAGGTGCCGGAGTAACGGTACTTGGATCAGTTGAACCGGAGGACGTACGACTACTTCCTCTACGTTGCGTCAACGCTTCCGCTTCGGTCTACGAGGGTACATAGACAACACTTTCCCTTCGTTGCTATATCATCACCATGATCTTGCGTGTGCGTAGGAAATTTTTTGAAATTACTACGTTCCCCAACAGTGGCATCCGAGCCTAGGTTTTATGTGTTGATGTTATATGCACGAGTAGAACACAAGTAAGTTGTGGACGATATAAGTCATACTGCCTACCAGCATGTCATACTTTGGTTCAGCGGTATTGTGAGATGAAGCGGCCCGGACCGACATTACGCGTATGCTTACGCGAGACTGGTTTCACCGTTACGAGCACTCGTGCTTAAAGGTGGCTGGCGGGTGTCTGTCTCTCTCACTTTAGTTGAACCGAGTGTGGCTACGCCCGGTCCTTGTGAAGGTTAAAACGGAGTCTATTTGACAAACTATCGTTGTGGTTTTGATGCGTAGGTGAGATTGGTTCTTGCTTAAGCCCGTAGCAGCCACGTAAAATTTGCAACAACAAAGTAGAGGACGTCTAACTTGTTTTTGCAGGGCATGTTGTGATATGATATGGCCAAGACATGATGCTATATTTTATTGTATGAGATGATCATGTTTTGTAACCGAAGTTATCGGCAACTGGCAGGAGCCATATGGTTGTCGCTTTATTGTATGAAATGCAAACGCCCTGTAATTGCTTTACTTTATCACTAAGCGGTAGCGATAGTCGTAGAAGCAATAGATGGCGTAACGACAACGATGCTACGATGGAGATCAAGGTGTCACGCCGGTGACGATGGTGATCACGACGGTGCTTCGAAGATGGAGATCACAAGCACAAGATGATGATGGCCATATCATATCACTTATATTGATTGCATGTGATGTTTATCCTTTATGCATCTTATCTTGCTTTGATTGACGGTAGCATTTTAAGATGATCTCTCACTAATTATCTAGAAGTGTTCTCCCTGAGTATGCACCGTTGCGAAAGTTCTTCGTGCTGAGACACCACGTGATGATCGGGTGTGATAGGCTCTACGTTCAAATACAACGGGTGCAAAACAGTTGCACACGCGGAATACTCAGGTTATACTTGACGAGCCTAGCATATACAGATATGGCCTCGGAACACGGAGACCGAAAGGTCGAGCGTGAATCATATAGTAGATATGATCAACATAGAGATGTTCACCATTGAAACTACTCCATCTCACGTGATGATCGGACATGGTTTAGTTGATTTGGATCACGTAATCACTTAGATGACTAGAGAGATGTCTGTCTAAGTAGGAGTTCTTTAGTAATATGATTAATTGAACTTAAATTTATCATGAACTTAGTACCTGATAGTATTTTGCTTGTCTATGTTTGTTTGTAGATAGATGGCTCGTGGTATTGTTCCGTTGAATTTTAATGCATTCCTTGAGAAAGCAAAGTTGAAAGATGATGGTAGCAATTACACGGACTGGGTCCGTAACCTGAGGATTATCCTCATTGCTGCACAGAAGAGTTACGTCCTGGAAGCACCGCTGGGTGCCAGGCCTGCTGCTGATGCAACTGACGACGTTAAGAACGTCTGGCAGAGCAAAGCTGATGACTACTCTATAGTTCAGTGTGCCATGCTTTACGACTTAGAACCGGGTCTTCAACGACGTTTTGAACGTCATGGGGCATATGAGATGTTCTAGGAGTTGAAGTTAATATTTCAAGCAAATGCCCGGATTGAGAGATATGAAGTCTCCAATAAGTTCTACAGCTGCAAGATGGAGGAGAACAGTTCTGTCAGTGAGCATATACTCAAAATGTCTGGGTATAATAATCACTTGATTCAACTGGGAGTTAATCTTCCGGATGATAGCGTCATTGACAGAATTCTCCAATCACTGCCACCAAGCTACAAGAGCTTTGTGATGAACTATAATATGCAAGGGATGAACAAGACTATTCCCGAGCTCTTCGCGATGCTGAAAGCCGCGGAGGTAGAAATCAAAAAGGAGCATCAAGTGTTGATGGTCAACAAGACCACTGGTTTCAAGAAAAGGGGCAAAGGGAAGAAGAAGGGGAACTTCAAAAAGAATGGCAAACAAGTTGCTGCTCAAGTGAAGAAACCCAAGTCTGGACCTAATCCTGAAACTGAGTGCTTCTACTGCAAGCAGACTGGACACTGGAAGCGGAACTGCCCCAAGTATTTGGCGGATAAGAAGGATGGCAAAGTGAACAAAGGTATATGTGATATACATGTTATTGATGTGTACCTTACTAATGCTCGCAGTAGCACCTGAGTATTTGATACTGGTTCTATTGCTAACATTTGCAACTCGAAACAGGGACTACGGATTAAGCGAAGATTAGCTAAGGACGAGGTGACGATGCGCGTGGGAAATGGTTCCAAAGTCGATGTGATCGCGGTCGGCACGCTACCTCTACATCTACCATCGGGATTAGTTTTAGACCTGAATAATTGTTATTTGGTGCCTGCGTTGAGCATGAACATTATATCTGGATCTTGTTTGATGCGAGACGGTTATTCATTTAAATCAGAGAATAATGGTTGTTCTATTTATATGAGTAATATCTTTTATGGTCATGCACCCTTGAAGAGTGGTCTATTTTTATTAAATCTCGATAGTAGTGATACACATATTCATAATGTTGAAGCCAAAAGATGCAGAGTTGATAATGATAGTGCAACATATTTGTGGCACTTCCGTTTAGGTCATATTGGTGTAAAACGCATGAAGAAACTCCATACTGATGGACTTCTGGAATCACTTGATTATGAATCACTTGGTACTTGCGAACCGTGCCTCATGGGCAAGATGACCAAAACACCGTTCTCCGGATCTATGGAGAGAGCAACAGATTTGTTGGAAATCATACATACAGATGTATGTGGTCCGATGAATGTTGAGGCTCGTGGCGGATATCGTTATTTCCTCACCTTCACAGATGATTTGAGCAGATATGGGTATATCTACTTGATGAAGCACAAGTCTGAAACATTTGAAAAGTTCAAAGAATTTCAGAGTGAAGTAGAAAATCATCGTAACAAGAAAATAAAGTTTCTACGATCTGATCGTGGAGGAGAATATTTGAGTTACGAGTTTGGTTTACATTTGAAACAATGTGGAATAGTTTCGCAACTCACGCCACCTGGAACACCACAGCGAAATGGTGTGTCCGAACGTCGTAATCGTACTTTACTTGATATGGTGCGATCTATGATGTATCTTACCGATTTACCGCTATCGTTTTGGGGTTATGCTTTAGAGACGGCTGCATTCACGTTAAATAGGGCACCATCAAAATCCGTTGAGACGACGCCTTATGAACTGTGGTTTGGCAAGAAACCAAAGTTGTCGTTTCTCAAAGTTTGGGGCTGCGATGCTTATGTGAAGAAACTTCAACCAGATAAGCTCGAACCCAAATCGGAGAAATGTGTCTTCATAGGACACCCAAAGGAGACAATTGGGTACACCTTCTATCACAGATCTGAAGGCAAGATTTTCGTTGCTAAAATCGGATCCTTTCTAGAGAAGGAGTTTCTCTCGAAAGAAGTGAGTGGGAGGAAAGTAGAACTTGATGAGATAACTGTATCTACTCCCTTATTGGAAAGTAGTTCATCACAGGAACCGGTTCCTGTAACAACTACACCAATTAGTGAGGAAGCTAATGATATTGATCATGAAACTTCAGATCAAGTTTCTACTGAACCTCGTAGGTCTACCAGAGTAAGATCCGCACCAGAGTGGTACGGAAATCCTATTCTAGAAGTCATGTTACTAGACCATGATGAACCTACGAACTATGAGGAAGCGATGATGAGCCCAGATTCCGCAAAATGGCTAGAGGCCATGAAATCTGAGATAGGATCCATGTATGAAAACAAAGTATGGACTTTGGTTGACTTGCCCGATGATCGGCAAGCCATTGAGAATAAATGGATCTTTAAGAAGAAGACTGACGTTGATGGTAATGTTACTGTCTACAAAGCTCGACTTGTTGCAAAAGGTTTTCGACAAGTTCAAGGGGTTGACTACGATGAGACTTTCTCACCCGTAGCGATGCTTAAGTCTGTCCGAATCATGTTGGCTATTGCTGCATTTCATGATTATGAAATTTGGCAAATGGATGTCAAGACTGCATTCTTGAATGGATTTCTAGAAGAAGAGTTGTATATGATGCAACCTGAAGGTTTTGTTGATCCAAAAGGTGCTGACAAAGTGTGCAAGCTCCAACGTTCCATTTATGGACTGGTGCAAGCATCTCGGAGTTGGAATAAACATTTTGATAGTGTGATCAAAGCATATGGCTTTATACAGACTTTTGGAGAAGCCTGTATTTACAAGAAAGCGAGTGGGAGCTCTGTAGCATTTCTAGTTTTATATGTTGATGACATATTATTAATTGGAAATGATATAGAATTTCTGGATAGCATAAAGGGATACTTGAATAAAAGTTTTTCTATGAAAGACCTCGGTGAAGCTGCTTACATATTGGGCATCAAAATCTATAGAGATAGATCAAGACGCTTAATAGGACTTTCACAAAGTACATACCTTGACAAAATTTTGAAAAAGTTCAAAATGGATCAGGCAAAGAAAGGATTCTTGCCTGTGCTACAAGGTGTGAAGTTGAGTCAAACTCAATGCCCGACCACAGCAGAAGATAGAGAGAAAATGAAAGATGTTCCCTATGCTTCAGCCATAGGCTCTATCATGTATGCAATGCTGTGTACCAGACCTGATGTATGCTTAGCAATAAGCTTGGCAGGTAGGTACCAAAGTAATCCAGGAGTGGATCACTGAACAGCGGTCAAGAACATCCTGAAATACCTGAAAAGGACTAAGGATATGTTTCTCGTATATGGAGGTGACAAAGAGCTAGTCGTAAATGGTTACGTCGATGCAAGCTTTGACACTAATCCGGACGATTCTAAATCGCAGACCGGATACGTGTTTTTATTAAACGGTGGAGCTGTAAGTTGGTGCAGTTCTAAACAAAGCGTCGTGGCAGGATCTACATGTGAAGCGGAGTACATAGCTGCTTCTAAAGCAGCAAATGAAGGAGTCTGGATGAAGGAGTTCATTTCCGATCTAGGTGTCATACCTAGTGCATCGGGACCAATGAAGATCTTCTGTGACAATACTGGTGCAATTGCCTTGGCAAAGGAATCCAGATTTCACAAGAGGACCAAGCACATCAAGAGACGCTTCAATTCCATTCGGGACCAAGTCCAAGTGGGAGACATAGAGATTTGCAAGATACATACGGATCTGAATGTTGCAGACCCGTTGACTAAGCCTCTCTCACGAGCAAAACATGATCAGCACCAAGACTCCATGGGTGTTAGAATCATTACTATGTAATCTAGATTATTGACTCTAGTGCAAGTGGGAGACTGAAGGAAATATGCCCTAGAGGCAATAATAAAGTTATTATTTATTTCCTCATATCATGATAAATGTTTATTATTCATGCTAGAATTGTATTAACCGGAAACATGATACATGTGTGAATACATAGACAAACATATAGTCACTAGTATGCCTCTACTTGACTAGCTCATTAATGAAAGATGGTTATGTTTCCTAACCATTGACATGTGTTGTCATTTGATTAATGGGATCACATCATTAGGAGAATGAGGTGATTGACATGACCCATCCCGTTAGCTTAGCACTTGATCGTTTAGTATTCTGCTATTGCTTCCTTCATGACTTATACATGTTCCTGTAACTATGAGAATTGTGTAACTCCCGTTTACCGGAGGAACACTTTGGGTACTACCAAACGTCACAACGTAACTGGGTGATTATAAAGGAGTACTACAGGTGTCTCCGAAGGTACATGTTGAGTTAGCATAATTTGAGATTAGGTTTTGTCACTCCGATTGTCGGAGAGGTATCTTTGGGCCCTCTCGGCAATGCTCATCACCTAAGCCTTGCAAGCATGTAACTAATGAGTTAGTTATAAGATGAAGTATTACAGAATGAGTAAAGAGACTTGTCGATAACGAGATTGAACTAGGTATTGGATACCGACGATCGAATCTCGGACAAGTAACATACCGATGACAAAGGGAACAACGTATGTTGTTATGCGGTTTGACCGATAAAGATCTTCGTAGAATATGTAGGAACCAATATGGGCATCCAGGTCCCGCTATTGGTTATTGACCAGAGATGTGTCTCAGTCATGTCTACATCGTTCTCGAACCGTAGGGTCCGCACGCTTAAGGTTTCGATGACAGTTATATTATGAGTTTATGTATTTTGATGTACCGAAGGTTGTTCGGAGTCCCGGATATGATTACGGACATGACGAGGAGTCTCGAAATGGTCGAGACATAAAGATTGATATATTGGATGGATATATTTGGACACCGGAAAGGTTCCGGAGAAGTTTGGAGCCCCGGGAGGTTACCGGAACCCCCCGGGAGGTATATGGGCCTTATTGGGCCCATGTAGGAGGAAGAGAGAAGGAGCAAGGGAGTGGGGCGCGCCCCCCAAGCCCAATCTGAATTGGGGAGGGGGCCGGCCCCCCCTTTCCTTTCTCCTTCCCCCTCTTCCTATTACTACTACTAGTACTACTTTCTAATACTAGTACTCTTTCCTTCCCCCTCCAAATAAGATAAGGAAAAGAGAGGGAAACCTACTTGGAGTAGGTTTCCCCCTCCTCATGGCGCGCCCCCCTAGGGCCGGCCACCTCCTCCCTCCCTCCTTTATATACGGGGGTAGGGGGGCACCCTAGAACACACAAGTTGATCATTGATCGTTCCTTAGCCGTGTGCGGTGCCCCCCTCCACGATATTACACCTCGGTCATATTGTAGCGGTGCTTAGGCGAAGCCCTGCAACAGGAGAACATCAAGATCGTCACCACGCCGTCGTGCTGACGGAACTCCCCCTCGGTGCCTCTGCTGGATCGGAGATCGAGGGTGCGTCATCGAGCTGTACGCGTGTCAAGAACTCGGAGGTGCCGGAGTAACGGTACTTGGATCGGTTGAACCGGAGGACGTACGACTACTTCCTCTACGTTGCGTCAACGCTTCCGCTTCGGTCTACGAGGGTACGTAGACAACACTCTCCCTTCGTTGCTATATCATCACCATGATCTTGCGTGTGCGTAGGAATTTTTTTGAAATTACTACGTTCGCCAACACCGCCAAGCTCTCCATCGCCCCATTCCCCATGCCCGTCACCTTTCTTCGCCTACCGTGCCTGGGAGGAAAGGGGCAAGAACGGGGATTACAGGGCTCTTATATTTTTCTCAATTTATAGGCACTTGCCGAATCTTAACTTTCTAGAAAATGTAATCTTCCAAGCTCGTGCTTATGTTCTGTAACACCTATACTTGTATGAGCATATCAACGAAAAAGATGAGCTTTTGTCGGGAACTCACGCACGTAAACGTTCGTGCAGAGGTGAAACGCCCCTTTAATAAAAATAAATGAGTCTCCTCGGCAAGCTACCTTGCCGGCGCCCTCTGTGCCTGCCGGAGAATCACATCTGCCAGGTTACAAACACAGGGTCCAGCCCCCTGCCGATCTCTTTTTTTTCCAAAGGTTACGACAACCATCTCGGATGAAGAAGCGTTCAAGTCGGGGATGGGAGCACCTAAGTCCAATCAGAGTGGCGAGGTTTTCTAATGCACAAGTCACAAGTTACGAACATGAATGGGTAGGAGATAAACTTTATCTGGTTGGGTCGTCGGGGACGACGTGCCGGGCAGTCTTCTCAATTTCTTGCCGGAGCATTGTCACGGTGGCTGAAAGGAGGAGAGGACAGGGGCACAGAGCCTTGACGGTTCCCCAGTACCTGCTAGAATCTAAGGTAGCACAATATCCTGGGCAAGCATGGCATGTATGTATATATATATATATACATACATACATACATACATACATACATACATACATACATACATACATACATACATATAGGGAAAATCCATTCTACCACCCGGTGGTAGTTACCCCATATGTCTCATATACTACCATGTGGTACTATATATACTACTTTATCATTTTAAACATATTCATATACTATATCTAAGATATTTCAAAGCAAGTTACATGAACAAATTGCATATGACCTCATAGTTTTTGTTATTTTTATGAAATACGTACATATTTGTACTAAAAAAGAGCATACTCAAAACATGGTATATACTACCTAAAAATTAGTATACATACTACCTAATCATTGTTATATACTACATACTACACGCACATACTCTCGATTTCGACAGATACTACATACAACATACAAAACGCAAGTGGTGGTAACTACCACTGCTTGTAGGAAACATTTGTCCTATATATATGATAACACCCTTAAGAGTCTTATTCTGCTAACACCTCGCCTTATTCTGCTAACACTAACAATCCCTCGACCCACCTCACCTTCTTCCCCGCGTCACTCCCCCGATCCCCTTCCACCTTCTTCCACGCGTCACTCCCTCGATCCCCTTCCACCTTCTTCTCCCAATCCCACCCCCGCCATCCTCTACCACAACCACCCCTCCAACCCTCTCCCCTCTCCCCAACGGCGTCGTCCCCACCCAACCTCCTCCCCCCGGTGCAACACTCTCCTCCCATGACCGGAGCCTCCGTTCGGCCTCCTTCCCAGCCGGCCCGGTGGATGGCCGCCATGGTGACATCCCAGAACAACGCGCCTCCCCTCTGGCACCCACGGAGTCATAAGAGGGCGGCGGCGCCATTGTTTCTTCCCCGAGCCACCTCTCGATGGATCCGGTCCACCCGCCGCTGGATTTGTGATGCAAGTCATCAACCTTGCCAGATTTGTGATGGATCCCTTCCCTACTCCCTGGCAATCTCCGGCCACGGTGCCCTTCTCGCGCCAGATTTATGCATCCTGGGTCCTGGCCGCAGCACTAAGCTATGGTGGCGTTCCTCTGCTGGAGATGTGGCGCCGCCCCCTCCCCAAGTTTCTCCACTGGCATCCATGGTAAAGAATACGAGCCGCCACCGCTATTGGGTCATCCCGTCAAGCTTGCCCTGATCCCGCCGCGACTGGTTCGAATGTCAGGCCAAATCCACCCCGACGAGCTCCCTGCCATACCTCTGCACCCATTCCTCTTCTACCTCCCCTCCTCTGCCCAAGAGCACCGCCGGCAGTGCCACATCGCCCCCCGTACTCCACCCTGTTCGACTACTCCTCTGGGAGGACGCATCCACCTACCACCTTAGCATGCAGTTCGCTCGCGTCGGGCTCGTGGTGCGGTGGCACGGGCGTTGCAACGTAGGCCTTGCTGGGGAGGGCGGGGGTGGCAGCCGCCCATGTGCCCGTGGAGGCCGGATCCCGTGCTAGGAGTGGCCGGTGGCCGCGCATGTGCCAAGGCCACATCTCCTCCTTGCAGGAGGGGCGGATCCGGTGGTGGGCTCCTCCTCGTCTAGTTGGTGACCATGGACGGGAGACTCCGGCGACCACATACCCTGCTGTCACATCGGCTCCCTCCTCCCCACCTCCGACATCGGCCTCCTCTACTCTCGATGGTCTCCACTTGATGCATCGCATGCAGTCCACTCCTGCGAGAGTGCCCACACCACCGAAGACTGTGAAGTAGCAGCATCAGTGGGGGAGGTGGTCTCCTCCATGGCGCATCCACCCTCAACGGCAGCGACGACGACCAATGGAAGAGCAGTAGCGGGTGTGCAGTCCACTTGTTTTTTTGGTGGTAGCCCCCAACCGCGCCGCCGCCGGGCCCCCCTTCTCCAGCTAATCCCCTTGCCGCCGCCGGAGGCCACCACCGGGCGAAGCCCGCGTCGTGGCGGCGGTGGCGGGGCCTTCCCCCCGTGGCGCGGCTCGGATCCATGGCGGTGGCCATGGCTGGTGGAACACGGCGCAACTTAGCAGCGGGCGGCGCCGGCGTGGACAGGTGGGCCACTTCCCTGGCCATGTGGATGGCGGGGAGGTGGTGGGCTTCGACTGCGGCGGCGGTTCCTCGCTGGATGTTGGTGGCCATGGTGATGTTCGTCCTCGACCCCGATCTACTCCGATCTGCAGCGGATCCGGCCCTTGGTGGCTTCGGTCACCGTTCTTGGGTGCTGAACTTGCAGATCCGGTGGCTGGAAGGGCTCCGGGGGAATCTCTTGGCCGGCGTGGCGGCCACTCCGATGGCAGTGCCTTTGGGTGTTGCTTCCCTCGTTGGAGGCTTCGGAGAGGACCTCCTTCCTTCCACCCCTCCCAGGAGCTCAGGCGAAAACCTCAGAACCCCCTGTTCCAAGCGACGACGACACCACGGTGCCGTGCTCCTTCCTGAAGGCGTTGCTCGGGGGCTGCTCAAGTGGCGGTGGAAGTGGCGGCGGTTCAATGTCGACACATGCATTCTGGTCAGCTTCATCTTGGAGGCTGTGGCGACGTAGGCGACACTCGTCTGGTGGAGCTACTGCCGATGGTCGAGGCATCATCGGCAGTCTGCGCCATCAGGTTCGGGGTGCTCAAGGGGAAACCCTAGATCTGGGTCTTCCGAATCGGATGATGATGGCGTTCTATCGCTTTCCCTTCTGGGGGCATCGACTTGGAGCAAGTGCTGGCTGGAGGGATGGTGGAGCGGTGTTTCATCTCACACTTTGATGGCGGCGGATATCGATGGCATGGTGTTGTGGAGACTCGGCGTCCGACGCGCGGAGATGGGCTCGCGCAGGAGGAGGTTGCTGTGTGGCGTTATGGTGACGTCGATGGCAGAGTGGCCAGACAAGGTAGAAGCCTCAATATGATCTGAAGACCTGTGGAAGATGGCGGCGACGACACACAAGTGCGTCTGACCGGATTGTGCTCGAGACCCGGTATGTGGCTCGGCTGGGGATTCTGAATGAGTTTCAGCTTCCGGCTTTTGATGTTAGGCTTAGGTGAGTGGTTTGGGTAGTGGCCCAGCTAGCACTCCTTCATCATTTTGGAGAGGAGTAGCGGCATATGTTGCCAAGATGGTGGATTTAGGCACATTGTTGTAATACTTTGTAAGGTCCTTGAGAATAATCAATAAAGTGGCCGTATGCATCTCCCAGATGCAGAGGCCGGGGGTCATCCTCCTTTTCTAAAAAAAACTTATTTTTGGTATGTTTTTTCTTTAGATTTTGGCTATGTGCAGCCCACACGTTTTTCAGAGTTTTCAGGTTTTGCAAGCCGTGTCGCAGTTGATCAAAATTGCGTGCAGTCTCCAGGATCAAAATTGAGGTTCGCTCATCTGTCCGCTATGGTTCACTCTGTTCCTTGTGATCCAAGATAGAAGAGACACAAAACTAAATGTTCACTGGTACTATGGGTGTGAGCGGTTTGCTTCGGTGGGCCTAGAGGTTCACTCCATAAAAAATGCAGCTCGCTTTGTAAATTATGTTTATAGGAACATCGAGCAGTATGGATTGATGGCATGTGCGGTTCAAAAAATGAAAGAAAAAAACAAAAACTCTTGGGTGCGCTCGGCTGGCCCAGGGCACCGAGAAAAAAAGGTAAAAAAGCTATGCACTTTGTCTTAATAGAGTCCACTCCAAAGGAAAATGTGGTTCATTCTGTTTTGAAAAAACTGTTTTCAAAAGGTTCGTGCAGAGCACTCCATTTTGGTAAATGACTTTAAAAGGTATTTGCAGCTCACTTCGGTTTCCCTAGCAGCTCACTTTGATTTCACTTGCCTACGACGTAGTGCAATTAGTTGCAGCTCACTCCAATGTTAAATTTCAAGGTACACGCGATGGTGGATAAAAAAACAAAAACAAGCAAAAAGCTGTGTGGTTCACTCGCCTTGTCCTAGCGGTTCACTCGCCTCGTCCTCGAAGTGCGGAAGAATTTCTAAAATTAAAAAGAAAACAAAAAATGTGTGTGGTTCATTTTGCAGTGCGTTTGGTCCTCGGATGTGGTTCACTTTTGAGAGTGATGCTGTTCACTTGCCCCCAACATGAAAATGCAATTTTTTTAGCGAAACAACAAGATGATAATGTGGATCGCTTTGATATATGGTGCGGCTCACTTGCCCTTGTCTTTGCGGTCCACTCTCGTTCATCAAAGAAAGTTGAAAAAAAGAGAACAAAAACAAATTCTCGTATGGAAAAATTTACGTCCCAAAAAAATCATGCAGTGCACTTGTCGATCTGATGAAGTGCGATTTTTAGTCTAAAAGCAGTGCGGTTTTCTGTCTGATGCAGTACACACGATGATTTTGGGTCGCGAAAAAACAGAGTGTCCGCATTTTGTTAAAATCAAAATTGCTCTTAAACCGTAAGGAATTGGAGAGAGTGTTCTACATGAAAAAGTTGCGTCTCGTCAATATCTATCCATCGATGTATAATTTGAATCATTTTGACAAGCGGTTTGTAATTTTTTTTTGTGAAAAACGGCCGTTGCCTCTCGTCGCCAGCCGCACGATTTTTAAAATTAACTAAAAACCATAAGGAATCTCAAAAACATTTTAACATATTAAAGTTGCGCCTCATCCGTAGCTTTCCAACGGCGTGTCATACGCCTTATTTCGACAAACGTTTAGAAAACTAGAGCGAAAACAGTACCGAAAATTTGAAAAAAAATTGAAAAACAGAATTCCGCGATTTAGTAAATTTGAAACTGCTCTTAAACTGTAACGAATTAGAGAAAATAATAGATAGGAAAAAGATGCGCCTCGATGATATCTTTCCAACGGTGTATCATTTGTTTCATTCCGACGAGCGGTTTAGAAGAAATCGCGAAAAAACGCTCGCTGCCACTCATGATGGGTCGCACCATTTTTGAAACTGCTCTTAAACCATGAGGAATAACGAAAAGTGTTCAACATGCCGAAGTTGCGTCTAATCCATAGCTTTTCAACGATATATTACACGCCTCATTCTGACAAACGGTTAAAAAATTAGAGCAAAAAGGTATTGAAAATACATAGCATGCAGTTTTTTGCGACGGGAAGTTCACTCGTGAGAGTACTGCAGCACACTTGGTTCAAACAATGACGTGCACTTGCGTTGAGTGTGCAGTGCGGAAGTGTTATCAGAATAGTTATTCTGCTAATATTAGCAGAATAGACCGGCTGTATATATATATATATATATATATATATATATATATATATATATATATATATATATATATATATATATATATATATATAAACTAGCAGGGAATTGTACATGCTAAAAACTATCCGGCTGCGCACAGGGTCTGCACCTGGCTCTGTACATAGGATTACATGCCTTGCCGGCAAGGCTAGTACAAAAGGGGGTTGCCGGATCTCCCGGCAACCGCTCCCTATGGGTAAAACTTGCGAAGATGTTCAATATTCCAGGAGTTGCTCACCGGAATGCCATCCTCGGTCTCCAGGCGGACTGCACCGGGCTTGGTGACTCGTATTACCCGATAGGGGCCTTCCCACTTTGGCGTCAACTTATTTGAATTCTTGGCGGACTGAACACACCGAAGAACAAGGTCACCTTCCTCAAGGCTTCGGGCGTGAACCTTGCAGCTATGATAGCGGCGCAAGGCTTGTTCGTAGCAAGCGGCTCACATAGCAGCTCGAAGATGATCTTCCTCAAGGAGAGTTGTATCATCTTGGCGCAACTGCTCTTGCTCAAGCTCATCATAAGTGAGCACTCTAGGTGACGCGTATATGAGTTCCATGGGGAGAACTACTTCTGCCCCGTATACCAGGGTAAAGGGTGTCTGGCCAGTGGCTTGATTTGGTGTCGTTGTGATTGACCAACGAACTATTGGCAATTCATCAATCCAGCGCCTCCCGCAATTGCGCAGCCTGTCGAAAGTTCTCGTTTTGAGGCCTTGCAACACTTAAGCATTTGCCCTTTCTGCCTGGCCATTGCTTCTTGGATGAGCAACAGAAGCAAAGCAAACTTTGCTGCCAAGGTCTTGGATATACTGCATGAAGGTGCGGCTCGTGAACTGTGTGCCGTTGTCGGTGATGACTCTATTTGGCACACCAAAATGGCAAACCAGTCCTTTGAAGAACTTGACGGCCGACTATGTTGTCACCTTTCTCACTGGCTCCACTTTCGGCCACTTTGTGAACTTGTCAATCGCAGCGTACAAGTACTCAAAGCCCCCGATGGCATGGGGAAAGGGGCCCAGTATGTCGAGCCCCCAGACCAAAAATGGCCAGGAGAGAGAGATTGTTTGAAGGGCTTGAGCTGGTTGATGAAGCTTCTTTGAATGAAACTGGCACGCTTCACACTTGGTTACTAGTGCCGTCGCATCCTGGAGGGCAGTGGGCCAAAAGAAACCTTGCCGGAATGCTTTACCGGCAAGGGCTCTTGACTCTATGTGGGAGCCACGTATGCCTCCGTGTATCTCTGCCAACAGCTCCAGTCCGTCGTCCCGAGGAATACACTTCAATTTCACGCCATTCGGCCTCCTTTTGTAAAGGACATCATCCACAAACTGGTACATGCTAGACCGACGGGCTACTTTCTCTACTTCTTCTTGCTCCTCAGGGAGCTCCCCTGTTTGGAGGAAACAGACTGTATGTTGTGCCCATGCCGGAGCCTGAGGCTCGATGGCAAGGACTAAGGGCATGTCTTCTATCGTGGGGGCAGCTGTCTCTACAGCAAGAGCTTGGGACTCTGCCGGAGGCCGCTGCTCCCCGGCAAGCTTGGGGTACATGGCAACTTCCTTGCCGGTGGCTCCTGGGAGCTTTGCGGGAAAGTATTTGCTGAGGCCCGCCTTCCTTCACTTGTTCTTCTCTGCTGATGGTTCAACAGATGGCTGAGTTAACTGAATCACAAAGGTACCTGGTTCCACAGGTAGCTTGAGGGAAGCGCACTTTGACAAGTCATCGGCAATGTTGTTCTTTGCTCGAGGAACATGCTCTGCTTGTAGACCGTCAAAACGCTCTTCCAACTTCCTCACTTCATCCACGTAAGCCTCCATCACCGGGCTCTGATAGTCCTTGTTGACTTGCTTGACGACAAGTTGTGAATCTCCTCTGACAATAAGCTTCCTGATTCCGAGGTCCGCCGTGATCCTGAGATCGGCAAGCAGCCCCTCGTACTCTGTGGTGTTGTTTGTCGACCTCTCCCAGGGAAAGTGCATCTGGACTACGTACTTGAGGATCTCTTTGGTGGGCGCGACGAGCAGCACGCCGGCACCAGCACCTTGTAACAAGAAAGCCCCATCAAAGTACACAATCCAATGACTACTTACCTCTTTACCGGGAAGGATGGTCTCTTGAACTTCTTCATCGGGCGTGGATGTCCATTCTGCTATGAATTCTGCAAAAGCCCTGCTCTTGATCGTCGAAGTACTTTCAAATTTGAGCCCAAAGCTCGACAGCTCCAACGCCCACTCCACAATCCTCCCAGTTGCATCTGGGTTATGCAAGATTCGTTGCAACAGGAGGCGAGTGATGACGGTGATCTTGTGTGCTTGAAAATAGTGGCGCAGCTTTCTCGAGGCCATAAGAAGGCCGAAAAGCAACTTCTGCATGCCAGAATACCTTGACCTAGCCCCCTGCAAGAGGGAGCTGACAAAGTAAACTGGGTGCTGCACCACCTTCTTCTTTTGCTTTACTTCGCTCATTTGCGCAGACTCTGTCTTGTCAGGACCGGGCTCTGCCGGGGTTCTGCCTTGCCGGCCTCGGCTCCTGCCGGCCCTTAATACGTTTCCTACAGTGCCGAGCGATAAGCTTGTACACTGTAGCTTGCCACCTCCTGTGTGCCACTGTGGCAACCCCTTTACATATAAAAGGAGGCCCAAGGCGTATAGAGAGAGGATTCAGACTTTTGGACCATGCTCGCGCCGTAGCTACTTCAAAAGCTCAAGACACATATTTCTAGACAAGCAGGACTAGGGTATTATGCATCTTTGCGGCCCGAACCTGGGTAAAATCCCCTGTGTGCTAACTGCTAGACCTGCTCTTCGTGCAGCTAATCCCCCGCCGAACGTAGAAGGGATCCTTGTGACCCCATAGGAGTTCATTTTCCCCGACATCTTTGGCGCGCCAGGTATAGGGAGTTAGTTGTGAGAATCTGGTATGTTAGTTAGTACAGTAGTTTCTTCATCCTCATGGCTCCAAAGAAGAAGACGATCACAACGATCGGCCCATCTGGAGCTGCTCCGCCCGTGCCTGCGCAGACGGGTGACGCGGTAGACGCCAGTGGCGGAGGAGATCAAGACCGTCCGCATCACCCAGACGCGAGAAGCCAGGTGAGCGGCATCGTCCACAGCGGCGACGGTGATCCGCACACCGCCGCGCCCAAGGATGGAGCTGTGCTGCCTGCGGGTGGCGAGGGGACCTCCAAGGGCAGGAAGACGACCCTGCCGGCGCACGCGCCGTGGTCCTCTCAGCTCATGCGCGATGAACAGCGGCGTGATGTTGAAGACCCTGGGTGCCACCGCGGCAAAAGCCCTCAGCGTCACTTTCAGGACACTCAGGGCCAACATGCACGCCATGATGCTGGCGAAAAGGCGCGCGGCCATGGAATCATGATGGGACTCCTTCTAATGTAGTTAGAAGTCTGAGTTCCTCCCATTCCTCACGCCTGTCGCTGCCACCCTCACGAGTAGAAGCATTGGTGCGAGCGCAGCTACTCCTCGACTTTCCTCTTGATCTGGAGAAGCAAGAAGAGTGGAGGCTGCCATCCAAAGCCTTATCAGCCATGCCAATAGGGACGGCCACCAGGAAGCAAGTCCCTCACGGCACCGGGCCACCGAGCCGGTGCGCGTTGGCAGTGGAAGGGTCAGAGGCACCACGACCACGGTGCACTCCCCTCCACCATGGCCGGCCCGTTGGGTTGACGCAGCCGTGATAACGTGTCCATGGCGTCGTCCGACCCACGGACGCGTCGGGACCAACATCAAGTTCTCCGAGAGCAGCTCAAGGAAGACGCCCGGACCACTATCGAGTGGCAACGGGATGCACGTCATCAGTCTGATAGGCATGCTGGGCCTACTGTGTACAAGCCTGCGCTAGGGGACGCTGGCGACTTGCCTTATGCAATAACTTGTCCAACGTTCATCCATGAGCTACGTCAGTTCCAGTGGCCCAACACCCGCGTGTTCAAACCGGAGGTCTCGGAGAATTACGACGGCAAGACCCACCCGTCTGAGTTCCTGAGCATTTACACCATTGCGATGCAAGCTGCCGGAGCACGAGACGACAAGGTACTCGCCAACTATTTCCCATTGGCACTCAAGCCCAATGTAAGGTCATGGTTGATGCATTTGCCGATAGACTCCATATCCTCTTGGTCCGATCTATGCCACGAGTTTGTTGGTGCCTTCACGGGCGGCCACGTAGCTCCTGGCCAGGCAAGCGATTTGCATGTGATCCCTCAAAGGGACGGCAAATGCTTGCGCAAATACATACAGACATTCAGCTGTGTCCAGTACAACATCCCCGATGTTCATCCCGCCGCTGTCATCAGCGCATTCCATCAGAACATGCGTAATCGTAAGATGCGTGAAGAGCTAGCGATGAACAAGGTTGTAGATGTTGCCGAACTATATGTTCTGGCCGACAGATGTGCCCGAGCCGAGGAAGGAAGAAAGTACCCCGGTGAGGATGCCGACGTGGGAAGTGACTCTGAAGACAAAGACGCTGTCACCCCAGCAAAGATGGGCCGACGATGCAACATGAAGCACAAGGGCAAGACCATGCTTGCCATCGAGGAATCCGGCGACCCCAGCGCCGCCAAGAAGGCCAAGGTTGACGAACCCGGCAAGGAGATTGCCGGGTGCAACGCCTGCCGGGCCTTGGCGGCTGCCAGCAAGTCAGAGGGCTCCGACAAGTAGTACTGCAAGATCCACTGTACCAAGGGCCACGATCTCCAGAATTGCCGCCAAGTGGAGCTGCTGATGGAGAAGCAAAGGACTGAGTACGAGAGACGAGACAAGGAGAAGGGCCGCAGATGAATACAAAGGGCCAGGCATCTTCAGCTCGTTATATGCGTAGTGCGATGCCACCATGAACTTCTACATTCGGCGGGGGATTAGTTGCACGAAGAGCAGGTCTAGAAGTTAGCACACAGGGGATTTTACCCAGGTTCGGGCCGCAAAGATGCCTAATACCCTAGTCCTGCTTGTCTGTATATATGTGTTCTTGAGCTTTTGAACTAGCTACGACGCAAGCACGGTCCAAAAGTCCGAATCCTCTCTCTGTACGCCTTGGGCCTCCTTTTATACGTAAAGGGGTTGCCACAGTGGCACACGGGAGGTGGCACGCTACATTGTACGAGCTTATCGCTCGGCACCTTAGGACAAACGCATTTAATGCGTTGCCTACGTGCCCTCTTGCTTTATCGGGGACGACAACAAAAGTCATCCTGTCCGTCGCTGCTCCTCCTTGCTTCGACACGCATCCAGGGTGACGAGGCATGTGGTGCCATGCTGGCTAACTAGCTGCTATGTTGGTGTGATGGTAAAGCCTCCACGAAGATCTGCATGCCGCCACACAGGTGTCTTCTTAGTTGGCACGCTGATCGTCGCACTGGAGTGGTGGTGAGGTGGCGAACCCTTGCCGGGGGCGGATCTGGCCGCGGCCCAGCGATCGTCCCCGGCAAGGCTTGCCGGGGGCCTTGGAGTCGTCCCCGGCAAGGGTCTTGCCGGGGGTCTTCGTCTTCTGGTCCCACGTGGACCCGTGGGCTGTCAATCTTTATGAGGATTTGCATGCTACCACCCATGCATTCCCAAATGTTGGTTTTAACGTTGTCGATGGTGTCTGAACTCTCAGCCCCAAGGGTGATGGGCTTGCTGGTGCTGCGCAGGTCGCCCTGGCAAGGGTGTTGCCGGGGGAGGTCCAGTTCACCCTCTGCTCCTTGTTCTTCGAGTATCTGTCTCGGTAGTCTTTCATGTTTTATCTTCTGTTGTCCTGCTGGGCCCGACCACAGGCGTGGCTACAACTGCCCGTGCACAAGGGGTACAAAAGAGCCCATACTTTTGTACTCCAACAACACGTCCGGCTTGTAGGTCTTCTTGGCCTTGGCAAGAGCGAGCTGACACTCCTTCCATTTCTCGCACAACTTGATCTTGGTGAACACGTGAAGGAACTTGAACTCTTGGTCGCAGTTGTCCTGGAGAAACATGTTGAACATTTAAACCATCTACACAGGCAAAGACAAAAGTGTTGGCGAAGTACATGGTGATGATCTGGGCCGGCGACCGATGGCCATACCCGACCCTCGATGTTGGCACCGGTTTCCAGATGAGCCATGACATCCTCTTGAATCCCATGCCACTTGTTGTATGCCGTCTCGATGGTCGCCCAATGGTTCGCCATGGTCTTCTCGCCGCGATCCATGTGCATGTTGGCAAAGTCGGGGTCGACCAACTTGCACTCGTCGAACGCCGTCTTGATCCTTCTCCAGTACGTGTCGGTGTTTTGATTCGAGCTAATGATCGGATCGATGCTGACGGTCTTCCATGCTTCAGCGAGGCACTCGCTTTCCTTGGACTCCCACTTGAGGCGAGGCTCGCCCGGCCGGGCTGTGGCCGCCCGCTTCTTCTTTCTCCATTTCGGCGCTGGCTCCACCTCCGCCTGTTCTTCCTCATCCACCTCCTCCTCGGTGTCGTCGAGCTCGTCGTCCATGTCGACGATGGTGTCCATCGGTTCATCTTGCACGCTGAACCCGGGGCATGAAGCGGCGACGACTGAGCCGCTCGCGATGATCTCGTCCATGTCAGCGTCGATGTTGTTGAACTGTGGCGCCAAGCCATGCGCAAAGGGTAGGGCGCCACGATGCAGAGGAGGCGCAGGCAAGCCTCAGTATGCCGGAGTAGCTGTACTGGGTGTTCAGGCCGGCGGTGAACGCGGGGGAATGAGTGCACTGGTCGGGGTATAAGCCAAAGAGAGAGGCACGCGGCGACGCGCCATGTGGGAAGGTGATGTTGGGGTTGAAGCCGCACAGTAGCTAGACGAGGGCGCGTACCCCCATATTGGCGGCAAGAAGTTGGCCGGTGATGCAACGCTCTGCTGGCTCCCCCATGTGGCTTGTGGGCAGTGGCCGGGCGGAAGGTTCATCATCCCCGCTCGAGACGCCTCTCCCTGCTCTGCCGCCGTCGCCACCATGTCCCTGGCCTTCTTCATGATGAGCCTGTTCCGCCGATCGGTGGTGACCGCCTCCCGGCGCTCAACGTCCACCTTCCCCTCGATGTTCGACAAGCCGACGGCCTCGCCATCAGCGCTCTCGGCTTCCTCTGCTTTGGCTGGGTGGTATCAATGGCTAGGCGAGGGGGAGCATACTTCTTCGGCTGCATGGCGGCCGGAACTGGAGGAGAATGAGGGGAACAACAGGGAGAAGGGGGGAAGCACAGGGTAAAATGGAGGGAAAAGGAAGGAAAACAACAATAAATATGCATGTTTGTCGCTGATAGCATGGGCCCACACGCCTTTTTGTCTCAGCCGGCGCCTGGGTTCAGCTTGGGTTTGCTGGTTGTTATTTTGGCCTAAACCGGCGATAAACAATGATATGGGGGTGCGAATGGGCCGATTTTTCACCGCCGGCGCTAAAAAAGGCGCCCTGGGGGCCTGTTGGTTGAGTGGAGATGCTCTAAGGCTGGTGTAGCACCATCTTTGTGTGTATGTGTATGTGCTTTTCATAAAAGAGCACGCCTAGAGCTCAGCCGATTGAGAACGCCACACATGTGCAGATCAACATGCAATTCATCATAGTGACTATTTCCCTTATTTCGTGTGTCCTTTTTTAAGGGGATGAAACACTTTTATTCAACTAATAAAGAGTTTGGATACAAATAACATCCAAAGTTCCCACAGTCCATACATCAGTGGCAAAGCTTGACAAGAATGTATGGGGGGGGCCAAAAAAATTTAACCACTGCAATAAACTAGAACTCGTAGCCTTCAGACAAAATCTTATTCATATTACCTTTATTGGTTGCAAAATGCATACATACATACTTCAAAAAACAATTAACTAGTACAACTGAGCTTTCAAACCTCGCTGAGACCACACCATGGGGGTACTATAGATCAACTTTTCGGTCTCTTTTTTAGTCCCAATTCAAGTAACTGGATGAACAAATATGTGCCGCCAGCGGCAAGACAAATCCTTTAAAGAGACCAAGTCAATAAGAGTACTAATCAAACTCATACAAGGAACCAAAATAACTAGACATGGAGTGGCCGACCAGCAGGCCGTTCATGTAGATGCAGGCAAAAACTTTGGTGGCAACGGATTAGTGGTGAAGACACAGCTCGAGCACACCCTTGTTTCTTGCTATCCCTGGCTGTGCGCACCGCCTAGAGGTGGAGCTCTTCGAGAGTCAGCGTCGAGTTAGTGTGGCATCAGTCGTGCCGGATGAGATGGAGCCGCTGGGCGCCTGAGTAGCAATGGTTAGGGAGCAGACGAGTTATGCATGCGTGAAGATGATGGGTATGCATGCGTGAGAACATGGGACTAAGAGCATCCACAATGTAATGGTTTTTAGCCTCTATAGCTGCCTCTAAAGTCTTGGAGCCCGCCTCTACACATTGCAGACATTGCCTTTAAGTTTTTTTAAGCTTGGCGTCGACACTAGCCTTGGAGGCTGCCTCCAAGGATTAAACAACGCCATGGTCCTACTAGTCAGTGTATGGTTGTGGGTAGGCCATGCAAACTGATCAATACATTCTTCCTTGTTTATTCTATTGTGGGACCATTCCTTAGAGTCAACAGCTGATGTTACACACTACGTGGTTTTTAGATCTAATTAGAGGCTGGAGGTGGGGCCCAGGATAGAGGCAGCCCAGCCTTGTACACTGCTGATGCCCCGAGGCAGACTGTAGGGGCCACTAGTAGTAAATATAAAATGAATCTACTTTGGGCTGGGGGGAGGGGCACGGCCCCCTCAGGCTTGTACATAACTCCGCCATTGACACACATATCGACCAGGATCTAGGGATGCTGCTGCCCTACCTAGTTCATGAGCTTGACGTTGGCTTCCCTAATGTCATGGTCAATACTGGTCTTGCCGAAGCACCCTTCTTGACCTTGATATCTTGGATCATTGTAGTTCTCACTAGTACGCGTTGGTGCTATACAAATGGTTTTTAACCCCTTTCCGCGATAACATTTGGAACCGTCGGCAAGTGAGTGTGGGCGATAGGGGGGTCCTTCCCACATGACCCAGAAACCGTTGGGGATAGGGAGCCAAGATGCATATACAGTACTCCTACTCGTTTGTGCTCGCATTGCCATCACAATCAGTATTTTGTGGTGCTACCTTTATGATGCGCGGCCCATCACAAACGGTTCACTATTATAAAACGTGTATGATAAGCATACAATCACACACATTCACTTTTCCCAAACCATATGCGATAACTAATTAAGAAGATTAGCTAATCGTCGTACGAGTGTCGGATAGGATTACGAAACATCGGACCGTCGTAACATCGTCGTACACGACAACTATTGCACATGCTATTCTGTGGTGCAACGTTTACGATGCATACTTTATCAGAAATAGTTCATGGTTGTGAATCGTGTACGATAAGGCAACTATCACAAACTTTTAGTTCGCCCGCACCATTTGTAATATTTTCTAACATCGCACACACTTTGCAGACGGCAACTGTGTGCACACTTGCACATGCTTCCTCTCTGTGAACCGTCTCGGATTATGGTGTATACCGGAAACATTTGTGTTTTACCAACCGTGTGTGCCGTAACAACCTGGAGAGCGTCATTTCACCATAATTTAATTGCTGCTATATCAAATTGTATCGGATTTGAATTTGAATTTGAATTTGGATGTATGCTATAGCTTTATTCAGATCCATCAGGTTCAGACAACCAATGCATTATTCGATTTAGGTACATATCAAGAATTACATAAGAACAAAATAAAGAATGATGAACCATAGTTGTATACTTGTACTATTAAAGACGGTAAAGAAATAGGCAAAATACATTCTGGTTGCTGAACAAGGTGAAGCGGAATTCCCATATTGTGCCCTCCTCCATGCAGAAGGCACGCATGACTCTAGTCCAACCCCTTGTGATGGCCGACCGCCCATCCTTCACGGTCTTCATGAAAACATCTAGATAATCGTCGTGTTCTGGTAGAAATACTTTAACCTTTGCATGCCCACCAATCATTTAGTTTGAGAGGTAATCTTGAGTAAACTGCTTTGGGAACCACTACAACGGGAAAAAGATTCAGACATTGTCATCTAACACAGCTAATTATGGGTAGTAAAAAGAAGGCTGCAGAGTTCTTACTTACCATCATGCAGTTCGCTATTGTATTGGATAAAGTGTAAACAAATAGTTTAATTGCCATCTTTTGACCCATTTTACTAACAATTTTTATCAACTTCCTCACTTGATGATGGTTCATCGATATCTCATTTCCCCATACGCAGAAAGGGTCGAAGCGTGGATCTTTACCAATGACATATGTACCTAAAAGCACCAAGTTAATATTAGAAGCTAAACACCAATTGCACAATGATGTAGTACAACACTCTTTTATAATATCTTATAACATCCAATATACTCACATATTAGATGAATTAACATCTTATATTATGGGCCGGAAGGAGTTTATTGCCTTCTTACAAATTATCAGCTGATTAACTGCTACTGTATCCATGGGTTAGAGTTAGTTTGAGCTAGTTCGGGCTCAAATAGCCCTAAAGTATATCTAAACATGAGGGCTAGTTTGAGCTAGTTGCATCTATAACCCACCCAAAAAACTATCCAACCCAAGAGGTGCTAATTGGAGCTACTTCTCCTAGTGCATTTATTGTCAATCTAAGTATCTAACCCTGTCATCCAAACACCTCTTTGGATGGAGTTAGTTCAGGGTTAGTCATGAGCTAGAAACTAACTCTAACCTCTAGCTAAGTTGAGTATCCAAACAAGGTTGTGTTGTTGTTGTTGTTGCTGCTGCTCTTCTACGTATATCTAGACATCATCAGAACATTAAGGACTCTTCCTTGTTGCTATGTAGCCTTGGATTGCATATGTAGACATTGAGTACAATGCGTGTTGCTATTGAAGGAAATATGCCCTAGAGGCAATAATAAAGTTATTATTTTTTTACCTTATTTCATGACAAATGTTTATTGTTCATGCTAGAATTGTATTAATCGGAAACTTAGTACATGTGTGAATACATAGACAAAACATAGTGTCCCTAGTATGTCTCTACTTGACTATATCGTTAATCAAAGATGGTTATGTTTCCTAACCATAGACATGTGTTGTCATTTGATGAACGAGATCACATCATTAGGAGAATGATGTGATGGACAAGACCCATCTGTTAGCTTAACATTATGATCATTACAGTTTCATTGCTACTGCTTTCTTTATGACTTGTACATGTTCCTCAGACTACGAGATTATGCAACTCCCAAATACCGGAGGAACACCTTGTGTGCTATCAAACATCACAACGTAACTGGGTGATCATAAATATGCTCTACATGTGTCTTCGAAGGTGTTTGTCGGGTTGGCATAGATCAAGATTAGGATTTGTCACTCCGTGTTCCGGAGTGGTATCTCTGGGCCCCCTCGGTAATGCTCATCACTATAAGCCTTGCAAGCAATGTGACTAATGAGTTAGTTGTAGGATGAAGCATTACGGAATGAGTAAAGAGACTTGCCATTAACGAGATTGAACTAGTTATATTGATACCGACGATCGAAACTTGGGCAAGTAACATACCGATGACAAAGGGAACAACGTATGTTCTTGTGCGGCTATCGATAAAGATCTTTGTAGAATATGTAGGAGACAACATGAGCATATAGGTTCCGCTATTGGTTATTGATCGGAGATATGTCTCGATCATGTCTACATAGTTCTCAAACCCGTAGGGTCCGCACGCTTAACGATCGATGACAATTTGTATTATGAGTGATGTGTTTTTGATGACCGAAGTTTGTTCGAAGTCCCGGATGAGATCATGGACGTGATGAGGAGTCTCTAAATGGTCGAGATATGAATATTGATATATTGGACTATATTATTCGGACACCGGAAGAGTTTCGAGTGGTTTCGGGTAAAAACGGAGTGCCGGAGGGGTTACCGAAACCCCCCGGGGAAGCAATGGGCCAACATGGGCCATAGGGGAGAGAGAGGACATCCCACATAGGGGAGGCGCCCCCCATGGGGAGTCCGAATAGGACAAGGGAAGGGGGCGAAGCCCCCCTTTCCCTCTCCCTCTCCCTCTCCCTTCCTTCCCCTCTCCCTCCAGGTGGAATCCTACTAGGACTTGGAGTCGTCGTAGGACTCCCTTCTCCTGGTGCGCCCTGCAAGGGCCGGCCGGCCTCCCCCTTCCTCCTTTATATACAAGGGCAGGGGGCACCCCAAAGCACATCAAGTTCTCTTAACCGTGTGCAGTGCCCCCCTCCACAGTTACACACCTCGGTCATATCGTCGTAGTGCTTGGGCGAAGGCCTGCGCCGGTAACATCATCAACACCATCGCCACACCATCGTGCTGATGAAACTCTACATCTTCCTCAACTGGATCAAGAGCTCGGGGGACGTCATCAGGCTGAACGTGTGCTGAACGCGGATGTGCCGTACGTTCAGTGCTTGGATCGGTTGGATCGTGAAGACGTTCGACTACATCAACCACGTTAACTAAATGCTTCCGCTTTTGGTCTACGAGGGTACGTGGACACACTCTCCCCTCTCGTATCTATGCATTTCCTAGATAGATCTTGCGTGATCGTAGGAACTTTTTTGAAATTACCGCGTTCCCCAACAGTGGCATCTGAGCCAGGTCTATACGTAGATGTTTTATGCATGAGTAGAACACAAAGTGTTATGGGCGATGATAGTCATACTACTTACCAGCAGCATCTTACTTTGATTCGGCGATATTGTTGGATGAAGCGGCCCGGACCGACATTACATGACCACATTCATGAGACTGGTTCTACCGACGTGCTTTTGCACATAGGTGGCTGGCGGGTGTCTGTTTCTCCAACTTTAGTTGAATCTAGTTTGACTACGGCCGGTCCTTGTTGAAGGTTAAAACAACACACTTGACGAAAAATCGTTGTGGTTTTGATGCGTAGGTAAGAACGGTTCTTGCTAGAAGCCCGTAGCAACCACATAAAACTTGCAACAACAAAGTAGAGGACGTCTAACTTGTTTTTGCAAGGCTTGTTGTGATGTGATATGGTCAATACATGACGTGATATAAATTGTTGTATGAGATGATCATGATTTGTAATAGAGTTATCGCCAACTGGCAGGAGCCATATGGTTGTCGCATCATTGTATGAAATGCAATCGCCATGTAATTGCTTTACTTTATCACTAAGTGGTAGCGATAGTCATAGTAGCAATAGTTGGCGAGACGACAACGGTGCTACGATGGAGATCAAGGTGTCAAGCTGGTGACGATGGAGATCATGACGATGCTTCGATGATGAAGATCATGAACACAAGATGATGATGGCCATATCATGTCACATATTTTGATTGCATGTGATGTTTATCTTTTTATGCATCTTATTTTGCTTAGTACGGCGGTAGCATTATAAGATGATCCCTTACTAAATTTCAAGGTATAAGTGTTCTCCCTAAGTATGCACCGTTGCTACAGTTCCTCGTGCTGAGACACCATGTGATGATCGGGTGTGATAAGCTCTACGTTCACATACAATGGGTTCAAGCCAGTTTTGCACGTGTAGAATACTTGGGTTAAACTTGACGAGCCTAGCATATGCAGATATGGCCTCGAAACACTAAGACCGAAAGGTCGAACGTGAATCATATAGTAGATATGATCAACATAGTGATGTTCACCATTGAAAACTACTCCATCTCACGTGATGATCGGACATGATATAGTTGATTTGGATCATGTGATCATTTACATGACTAGAGGGATGTCTATCTAAGTGGGAGTTCTTAAGTACTATGATTAATTGAACTTTAATTTATCATGAACTTAGTCCTGATAGTTTTGCATGTCTATGTTATTGTAGATCAATGGCCCGTGCTACCGTTCCCTTGAATTTTAATGCGTTCCTAGAGAAGCTAAGTTGAAATATGATGGTAGAAATTACACGGACTGGGTCCGTAACTTGAGGATTATCCTCATTGCTGCACAGAAGAATTACGTCCTGGAAGCACCGCTAGGTGCTAGGCCTGCTGCAGATGCAACTGTGAACGTTGTGAACGTCTGGCAGAGCAAAGCTGATGACTACTCGATAGTTTAGTGTGCCATGCTTTACGGCTTAGAATCGGGACTTCAAAGGCATTTTGAACCTCATGGAGCATAGGAGATGTCCCAAGAGTTGAAGTTAATATTTCAAGCAAATGCCCGAGTTGAGAGATATGAAGTCTCCAACAAGTTCTATAGCTGCAAGATGGAGGAGAATAGTTCTGTCAATGAACACATACTCGGAATGTCTGGGTACCATAACAACTTGACTCAGTTGGGAGCTAATCTTCCTGATGATAGTGTCATTGACAGAGTTCTTCAATCACTGCCACCAAGCTACAAAGGCTTCGTGATGAACTATAATATGCAAGGGATGAAGAAAACGATTCCCGAGCTCTTCACAATGCTAAAGCCTGTGGAGGTAGAAATCAAGAAGGAGCATCAAGTGTTGATGGTTAACAATACCACTAGTTTCAAGAAAAAGGGCAAAGAGTAGAAGGGGAACTTCAAGAAGAATGGCAAGCAAGTTGCTGCTCAAGGGAAGAAGCCCAAGTCTGGACCTAAGCCTGAAACTGAGTGCTTCTACTGCAAAGGGACTGGTCACTGGAAGCGGAACTGCCCCAAGTATTTGGCGGATAAGAAGGATGGCAAAGTGAAAGGTATATTTGATATACATGTTATTGATATGTACCTTACTAATGCTCATAGTAGCGCCTGGGTATTTGATACTGGTTCTGTTGCTCATATTTGCAACTCGAAACAGGGGCTACGGATTAAACTAAGATTGGCTAAGGACGAGGTGACGATGTGCGTCGGAAATGGTTCCAAGGTCGATGTGATCACCGTCGGCATGCTACCTATACATCTACCTTCATGATTAGTTTTAGACCTGAATAATTATTATTTGGTGCCAGTGTTGAGCATGAACATTATATCTGGATCTTGTTTGATGCGAGATGGTTATTTATTTAAGTCAGAGAATAATGGTTGTTATATTTATATGAGTAATATCTTTTATGGTCATGCACCCTGTTGAGTGGTCTATTTTGATTAAATCTCGTTCGTGGAGATACACATGTTCATAATATTGAAGCCAAAAGATGCAAAGTTGATAATGATAGTGCAACTTATTTGTAGCACTGCCGTTTAGGTCATATTGGTGTAAAGCGCATGAAGAAACTCCATACTGATGGGCTTTTGGAATCACTTGATTATGAATCACTTGGTGCTTGTGAACCATGCCTAATGGGCAAGATGACTAAAACTCCATTCTACGGAACAATGGAACAAGCTACTGACTTATTGGAAATAACACATACTGATTTATGCGGTCCAATGAGTGTTGAGGCTCGTGGCGGGTATCGTTATTTTCTTACCTTCATAGATGATTTGAGCAGATATGGGTATATCTACTTAATGAAGCATAAGTCTGAAATGTTTGAAAAGTTCAAAGAATTTTAGAGTGAAGTGGAAAATCATCGTAACAAGAAAATAAAGTTTCTATGATATGATCATGGAGGCGAATATTTGAGTTACGAGTTTGGTCTTCATTTGAAACAATGTGGAATAGTTTCACAACTTACGCCACCTGGAACACCACAGCGTAATGGTGTGTCCGAATGTCGTAACTGTACTTTATTGGATATGGTGCGATCTATGATGTCTCTTACTTATTTACCACTATAGTTTTGGGGTTATGCTTTAGATACGGCTGCATTCACTTTAAATAGGGCACCATCAAAATCTGTTGAGACGATGCCTTATGAATTGTGGTTTGGCAAGAAACCACAATTGTCGTTTCTTAAAGTTTGGGGTTGCAATGCTCATGTGAAAAAGCTTCAACCTGATAAGCTCGAACCCAAATCGGAGAAGTGCGTCTTCATGGGTTACCAAAGGAAACTGTTGGGTACACCTTCTATCACAGATCCGAAGGCAAGATATTCGTTGATAAGAATGGATCCTTTCTAGAGAAGGGGTTTATCTCGAAAGAAGTGAGTGGGAGGAAAGTAGAGCTTGATGAGGTAAGTGTACCTTCTCCCGAATTGGAAAGTAGTTCATCACAAAAATCAGTTCCAATGATTCCTACACCAATTAGTGAGGAAGCTAATGATGATGATCATGAAACTTTAGGTCAAGTTACTGCAGAACCTCATAGGTCTTCCAGAGTACGGTCCGCACCAGAGTGGTATGGTAATCCTATTATGGAAGTCATGTTACTAGACCATGATGAATCTACGAACTATCAGGAAGCGATGATGTGCCCAGATTCCGCGAAATGGCTTGAGGCCATGAATCTGAGATGGGATCCATGTATGAGAACAAAGTGTGGACTCTGATGGATTTGCTCGATGATCGGCCATAGAAAATAAATGGATCTTCAGGAAGAAGACTGACGCTAACGGTAATGTTACTGTCTACAAAGCTCGACTTGTTGCGAAAGGTTTTCAAAAAGTTCAAGGAGTTGACTACGATGAGACTTTCCCACCCGTAGCGATGCGTAAGTCTGTCCGAATCATGTTAGGAATTGCCGCATTTTATGATTATGAAATTTGGCAGATTGATGTCAAAACTGCATTCTTGAATGGATTTCTGGAAGAAGAGTTGTATATAATGCAACCAGAACGTTTTGTCGGTCCAAAGGGTGCTAACAAAGTGTGCAAGCTCCAGCGATCCATTTATGGACTGGTGCAAGCCTCCCGGAGTTGGAATAAACGCTTTGATAGTGTGATCAAAGCATATGGCTTTATACAGACTTTTGGAGAAGCTTGTATTTACAAGAAAGTGAGTGGGAGCTCTGTAGAATTTCTAATATTATATGTGGATGACATATTGTTGATTGGAAATGATATAGAATTTCTGTATAGCATAAAGGTATGCTTGAATAAGAGTTTTTCAATGAAAGATCTCGATGAAGCTTCCTACATATTGGGCATCAAGATCTATAGAGATAGATCAAGACGCTATTGGAATTTCACAAAGCGCATACCTTGATAAAGGTTTGAAGAAGTTCAAAATGGATCAGTCAAAGAAAGGGTTCTTGCCTGTGTTACACGGTGTGAAGTTGAGTCAGACTCCATGCCCGACCACTGCAGAAGATAGAGAGAAAATGAAAGCCATTCCCTATGCTTCAGCCATAGGTTCTATCATGTATGCAATGTTGTGCACCAGACCTGATGTGTGCCTTGCTATAAGTATAGCAGGGAGGTACCAAAGTAATCCAGGAGTGGAGCACTGGATAGCGGTCAAGAACATCCTGAAATACTTCAAAAGGACTAAGGATATGTTTCTCATTTATGGGGGTGACAAAGAGCTCATCGTAAATGGTTATGTCGATGCAAGCTTTGACACTGATCCAGATGACTCTAAGTCACAAACCAGATACGTATTTTTATTGAATGGTGGAGCTATCAGATGGTGCAGTTCCAAGCAGAGCATTATGGCAGGATCTATGTGTGAAGCAGAGTACATAGCTGCTTCGGAAGCAGAAAATGAAGGAGTCTGGATGAAGGAGTTCATATCCGATCTAGGTGTCATACCTAGTGCATCGGGTCCAATGAAAATCTTTTGTGACAATACTGGTGCGATTGCCTTGGCGAAGGAATCCAGATTTCACAAGAGAACCAAACACATCAAGAGACGTGTCAATTCCATCCGGCATCAAGTCGCGGAGGGAGACATAGAGATTTGCAAAATACATACGGATCTGAATGTTGCAGACCCGTTGACTAAGCCTCTTCCACGAGCAAAACATGATCAGCACCAAGACTCCATGGGTGTTAGAGTCACTAATTTGTAATCCAGATTATTGACTCTAGTGCAAGTGGGAGACTGAAGGAAATATGCCCTAGAGGCAATAATAAAGTTATTATTTATTTCCTTATTTCATGATAAATGTTTATTATTCATGCTAGAATTGTATTAACCGAACACTTAGTACATGTGTGAATACATAGACAAAACATAGTGTCCCTAGTATGCCTCTACTTGCCTAGCTCGTTAATCAAAGATGGTTATGTTTCCTAACCATAGGCATGTGTTGTCATTTGATGAACGGGATCACATCATTAGGAGAATGATGTGATGGACAAGACCCATCCGTTAGCTTAGCATTATGATCGTTACAGTTTCATTGCTACTACTTTCTTCATGACTTATACATGTTCCTCAGACTATGAGATTATTTAACTCCTGAATACCGGAGGAACACCTTTGTGTCTATCAAACGTCACAACATAACTGGGTGATCATAAAGATGCTCTACAGGTGTCTCCGAAGGTGTTTGTTGGGTTGGCACATATCGAGATTAGGATTTGTCACTCCGTGTTCCGGAGTGGTATCTCTGGGCCCCCTCGGTAATGCTCATCACTATAAGCCTTACAAGCAACATGACTAATGAGTTAGTTGTGGGATGAAGCATTATTGAACGAGTTAAGAGACTTGCCGGTAACGAGATTGAACTAGGTATGATGATACCGACGATTGAATCTCGGGCAAGTAACATACCGATGACAAAGGGAACAACGTATGTTGTTGTGCGGTTTGACCAATAAAGATCTTTGTAGAATATGTAGGAGCCAATATGAGTATCCAGGTTCCGCTGTTGGTTATTGATCGGAGATATGTCTCGATCATGTCTACATAGTTCTCGAACCCGTAGGGTCCGCACGCTTAACATTCAATGACGATTTGTATTATAAGTTATGTGTTTTTGATAACCAGAGTTTGTTCGGAGTCCTGGATGAGATCACGAATGTGACGAGGAGTCTGAAAATGGTCGAGACATTAAGATTGATGTATTGGACTATGTTATTCGGACACTGGAAGAGTTCTCAGTGGTTTCGAGTAAAAACAGAGTGCCGGAGGGTTACTGGAACCCCCCGGGGAAGCAATGGGCCAACATGGGCCATACAGGAGAGAGAGAGGACAACCCACATTGGGGAGCCCCCCCCATGGGGAGTCTGAATAGGACAAGGGAAGGGGGCATGGCCCCCTTTCGCTCTCCCTCTCTCTCCCTTCCTTCCCCACTTCCTCCAGGTGGAATCCTACTAGGACTTGGAGTCGTAGTAGGACTCCCTTCTCCTGGCGCGCCCTGCAATGGCCGGCCGGCCTCCCCCTCTCCTCCTTTATACATGGGGGCAGGGGGCACCCCAAAGCACATAAAGTTCTCTTAACCGTGTGCGGTGCCCCCCTCCACAGTTACACACCTCAGTCATATCGTCGTATTGCTTGGGCAAAGCCCTACGCCGGTAACATCATCAACACGGTCGCCACGTCGTCGTGCTGACGGAACTCTCCCTAATCCACAATTGGATCAAGAGCTCGGGGGACGTCATCGGGGTGAACATGTGCTGAACGCGAAGGTGCCGTACATTCGGTGCTTGTATTGTGAAGACGTTCGACTACATCAACTGCGTTAACTAAACGCTTCCGCTTTTGGTCTACAAGGGTATGTGGACACACGCTCCCCTCTTGTTGCTATGCATCTCATAGATAGATCTTGCATGATCGTAGGATTTTTTTTGAAATTACCGCATTCCCCAACAGCTATGTAGCCTCAGATATATTACATATGGCCCTAGTTAACCTAACAATAAATGGGTTGCAGATATATTCAGTTAAAAGTCTGATTCACCGATTAGTCCCTTATCAGCCCCCGACCTATATGGTACCAGCTACCGATATCCTGAACAGTGAGCATATATAAGCCATGGGATGAAACTAACCTCGATGGAAAATAGGAGTTGTTCCCAAAATTGTCTTGTGTAGGTACATCGAGAAGCATGTTAAGCACAACAGGCTAAACATCAACCAAAATTATCCATGTCAGACAAAATAATCTCCAAAAGATAGCTTCAGTGTGCAGGTTTAAGCACGCTAGTAAAGCAAAACAAGTGGAAAGGTGTGTTAACTGCAACAGGCCTAACATTTAACAAAAAGCAAACATAGTCATTCAAACTGGTATTGTGCCGGTCTAAGTACACTTGTTATTATTAAATAAAAATGGAAAGGCGTGTTAACTACAAGATGTAGCAACCAAATGTAGTCATTCATAGTGGTATTGTTGAAACTGGTACTGATGAAATTGAACTGCACAGTTCATACTTGCACATATAGAACATCACGTTGTGAATAACTGGAATAAACAAGGCATACTACGAACAACCAAAGATATCATTTGAAACTGGACATATGCTAACTACAAACAACAAAACAATCAAAAAACTTAGAGGCATATGCTAGCTATAACAGGCTTAACAGCAGGCAAATATATGCATTCCTATTGGTATGTTTAAAACTAGATTGTTGAAATGTACTGCATAGTAAATAATTGCACATATAGATCATCACATTGTGAATAACTGAAATAAACAAGGCATACTGCAAACAACCAGATATAGAAATTAAAACTGGACATATTCTCACTACACTACAAAAGGGACTCGACAAAAAAATCATGGGTTTCCCCATGTGAAGAGGCACGGCAAAACAAATAATGGGTTTCCTCACTTGTCACAGATGGGCTCGTTCTCGTGGGAAGAGCACGGGCCTTGGATGTGCTCCATGTTGTCGCAGATGGGCTCCTTCCCCTTGGAAGAGCATGGCTGTAGGGTTCCCTCCCTGATGTCGCAGACGGGCTCTTTCCCATTGGAAGAGCAGATGGGCTCTTTCCCCTTGGAAGAGCCGGAGAGGGTGCCCTCCTCATGGTCGCCGTCGATTAGGTCTAAATTGCAAGCTATGGATCCCAAGCCAGCGTCGCATAATGTGTCCTTCAGAAATGACAAAAGGGGCTCGATGGTGATGTAGGATGGCATATTCTTGATAGCGAGCCAGAGGAGATCAGCGGCAGGGCCATGGATGAGATCGATGGTGGTTGAACCCGAGGGGTTGGGGGTGGACCACTTAGCCTGTGACATAGCCCACCTTAGGACATTGCTGTCGACGACCTCGATGTCGTAGTCGGCGTCCGCGACATACCCGCATACTCTAGCCTACTGATTGAGTGTCTGAGGCCAGTAATGGTCGTTGGCTTCCTCGGCGATGTTGGGCGAAGAGACCGCGATACACCTCTTTTGGGCCAATCACTCCTCGAGCTCCATGGGAAGTGTAGCCGAGCTTAGGATGCCACGCTCTAGAGTGGGGGATGGGGATCTATGGGAAAGGGGGCGTTTGGCAGTCGTCATCTAAGAAACTCAGGGCGGCCTGGGTATGGAGATCAGTGGGTAAGCTGCACGGGCAAACCGGCAGATGTTGACAATGGAGGTCTTGCGGTGGTGGCGGCGGGGACCTTGCTAGGGTTTCGAGCGAGGGAGGTGTGTGTGTGTGTGTGTGTGTGCGCGCGCGCGCCCGAGGAGGTTTTGGTGTGTGTGTGTGTGTGGAGGGGGGTGTGTGTTTGAGGAAATGACGCGGGTACTAAAATTTTTACTACGCAGGAGTCAAACGCGGGAGTGAAATGCCGGGGCTATTGAAAATTTTGATGATGGTGCATCGCACACGGTCCGGAGATAACAACCGTGTGTTATGAAACAGAAAAACCTTCAAGGCGGGCATATATTTTCTAGGGATGCAGGCGGGATTGGGAACAAGAAACATTGCACACAAACCGGAGACAAGAACCATGTGTTATGAAACAGAAAAACCGTCGAGGCGGGCAGATATTTTCTAGCGATGCAGGCGGGATTGGGAACAAGAAACATCGGACACGGTCCGGAGATAACAATCATGTGTTATGAAACAGAAAAACCCTCGAGGCGGGCAGATATTTTTCAGAGGGGGGACCTCATGGAGCCCAATGTACTGTGCGGATTTGTGCGTGACAGGGGCACCGGCGTGGCACATGGCTAGTTTGAGTGAACCGTGTGTGTTGCTTCATCGGACTTGTCTAATGTTCATAAATTTGGCGAAAAATGACGCGGGAGAGGGTCAGAACACGAACACACTTGCATGTGGACCAAATTTATTTATGAAAAGGGTGGTTTGATTTTCAAATACCAAATGCATCTTCGATGTGGCACCTATCTTGCAAAGCGCACGGTATTGCTTGCCCCCTTCGTGTCAGCACGAAGGGAATCCTAATCTATGAATGCATGCCCCCCAACCGAGGCTCTCCTAGAAAAGTGCGAAGTAGCTAGCAGCCCCCTCCCTCGTGTCAGCACAAAGGGAATCCTAAGCTATGAATGGATGCATCCCCAACCGTGGTTCACCTAGCAAAGTGTGAAGTAGCTAGTAGCCCCCCTCGTGTCGGCACGAAGGGAATCCTAAGCTATGAATGCATGCCCCCCAACCGAGGTTCACCTAGCAAAGTGCAAAGTAGCAGCCCCCCCACACTTTCAGTCAGCGGGCCAGAGAGGCATCTCACCAAGATTGATCGTAAAACAGACCAAGAATAATCCACCTTGGTCCTACAACCTCTCTCTTGTTATTGGTTAAAGTGATGGTTGTCCATGCGACCCCGGAGATTGGCAAGCTCGCCAATAATCACGCAAGTAGCTAGTCCCCGAAGACAACCACTGCATGCGTGTGGCCCAAACATATGTATGGAGAGGTGTGTTTTGAGTACACAATGGAACAACTTTGATGTGGCAGCATGATTTCAAACTAGAAATCCCCACACTGAGTGAGGGTGAGGTTGACGATGCATATGTATGTTACACCACACTTCAAGCCGACGACGGGGATTCATGCATGCATGCGTGCATAGTATATAGGCTCAAACTTTAATTAGGTCCGAATCTCACCATGACCTATACTACGATAACACGAACCAAATGAAGAATCCACCATGGTAATCTATCTTGTTGTCGGTCAAGGTGATCATGGATGTCCACGCGGGCCCACGAATATATAGGGTTGTCGCCGATAACCATGCGAGGGAGTGTACCATTCGAAGACAATCACTACATGCATATGTACGGAGGTGATGCGTGCATGCATGTTTGAATACCATTTCACAACATTGATGTGATGCGTGCATCGAAAATCATACACTCCCCACACAGAGCGGGATCGGTTCATGACGTGTCGTTGTACTAGCCACTTTGACTCGATTGAAAGGATTCATGCGTACACATGCATGTGTGCCTACACATTCATGTGTCGTTGTGCTCATATATATACAGCCGGTCTATTCTGCTAATATTAGCAGAATAATTATTTTGATAACACTTCCGCATCGCATGCTTAACACAAATACACTGCACTTTCAGTAGCAGGGGTGCTGCAATACAGAGACTGGTGAACTTCGTGTCGGAAAAACTGCATGCGGTGTTTTTTCAGTACCTTTTTCGCTCTAGTTTTTAACCGTTTTATCGGAACGAGACGTGTAATATACTGTTGAGAAGGTATGGATTAGGCGCAACTTCGCCATGTTGAACACTTTTGGAGATTCTTCATGGTTTAAGAGCAGTTTTGAAAATGGTGCAGTGCACGACGAGTGGTAGCGAGCGTTTTTCACGTTTATTTCTAAACCGCTCGTAAGAATGAAGCAAATGATACACCATTTGAAAGATATCGTCCAGGCGAATCTTTTTCATATCTATTATTTTCTCTAACTCATTATGGTTTAAGAGCAGTTTTAAATTTAGTAAATTCCGGAATTCTGTTTTTTCGAATTTTTAGCAATTTTTGTACTGATTTCACTCTAGTTTTTGAACCGTTTGTCGAAACGAGGCGTGTGATACACTGTTGAAAGCTACGAACGAGGCGCAACTTTCATATGTTGAAATGTTTTAGAGATTCCTTATGGTTTTTAGTTAATTTTGAAAATCGTGCGGCTGACGACGAGAGGCAACAGCCGTTTTCCTGAAATTTTCACAAACCACTGGTCGAAATGATTCAAATTATACGCCGTTGCAAATATATCGACGAGGCGCAACATTTTCATGTAGAACACTCTGGCGAATTCCTTATGGTTTAAGAGCAATTTCAATTTTACAAACATGCAAACACTCTGTTTTTGCGACACCAAATCATCGTGTGCACTGCATCAGACAGATGAGTGCACTGCTTTAGACTGAAAACCGCACTGCATCTGACAGACTAAAAATTACCATGCGTACGCGGTGAACGAAATGCACTGCGTCAGACAGATGTGCACTGCTTCAGACTGAAAACCACACTGCATTTGACAGACTGAAAATTGTCATGTGTATGTGACGAACGAAGTGCACTGCTTTAGACTTAAACCGCATTGCATCGAACGGACTGAAAATCATCGTGTGTACAAGACAACGAAGTGCACCACAACTCCCAATGTAATTTTTACTTTTCGTGTGCACTGCAATGAGGGAACCACAAACTTTTTAACAATGAACTAAAATCGAGAAAATGTACTTCTTCGGTTCACCGAGCGCACTGCTTTTTACAAAGAAAAGATTTTACAAACTGAGTAACAACCCACAATGCATCCCTTTCCTTTCTTCTGTTCCCCATCACACACGAAATGCACTGAAAATGAACAACATCACTCTCAAAAGTGAACCACCAATTCATCTGTAAAAAATATTACAAAGCGAGCTAGCTGCACCATTTGAGAGCATGAGTTTAGCAAGCGAGCTGCAATAGGTCTAGGTTTTTTTTTCATTTTTGTTGTATAGTGAACTGCAGGGGAGAGTAATGGGTCCAAGGGATGAGCAAAATGAATTGTACAGTGTTTTTTACCAGCATTTTTTATCTCTACATTCTTTTTTAAAGAACTGCATGGGCTGCCAATGCAAATAGTATGATACTTCAAGTGAACGACATAACATGGTGAGACTGAAACATACATCAAGATGAAATAATTAGAAAAAGAAATGACGCCGGCCACCCCAGTGCAGTGCACTTCTCTCCCGCCGCCCGGGAATCGCAGAGAGTTGAGGAGAGAGCTGCTTCTGGAGGCTCGTTGCCAAACTGCAGCAGCAGTGAAGGTGCACACGCGGAAGCGAGCAGCTTGTCGGGAGATCCTGTGTTGACGAGGATGTAGGTGGAGGGGGCGCTCGATAAGAAATTGAACTGCGCGAAGGAACTGGCCGAGGCACTCGGCCGAGGTACACTCATTTCAGCAGCAAACTACACACCGGAGAAAGTGCACTGCACGCGCGCCCGCCATGGGACAGAGGTGCACATCGAACCAAATTGTGCTGGAATCTCGCTGGTTGCCGATGCGTGTGGTGTCCACGGCCTCGAAAGTTGACCCCGGCGACGGGAAGGGTCGCACGATCTGAGAGGGAGGGAAGGGAAGAGGAGTAGGAGGGGCGACATAAGAATCTTGCCAGGATGGGGGGAAATGGAGAACTTTACTCATGAGAAAACTGAACCACGTTGAAGAAAGAAGGGAGCTGCACCGGTGATGAATTTTTTGGCCGGGGCAAGTTGCGGTGGCCGAGCTCACCGTTGCACCGCCACCTGCGCGTCCATCCCCATCGCTAGACCGTTGCCGGTGAGGAGACCAGCCCTCGCGTTGGGTCAATGATGAGATCTAGGGAGATGAAGCCGAACACAGCGAGGGGTCATCAGGGGGCAAGCTGCTCATCGAAGAGGAGAGAGAGCAGAGGGAATCCCATGGGAAGTTGCCGGCCATCTTGCGGCAGCTGTCATGTGGACGGGAGGAAGCGACTGCTGGTAGGCGGAGGGGCAGTGTGGGGTCCTGGATCCGACGACGGGGTGTCGCGTGGGGGCCCCCGCGTCCTGGATCTGGCGGCGGGGCACCGCGAAGGGCCGCCTTGGCCTGGATCCGGCGCGGGGGAGGGGGGGCGTCGCGAGGGGCCGCCGTGGCCTGGATCCGGCGATGGGGCGTGCCGTCCAGTGACGAAGGTAGATGCAGGCAGGGGCGTGGTGGCGCGTTGGTTGGGGTGGCTGTGCGGCAGGGAGAAGGTGAGTAAGGGGCTGGCGCGCCGAAGGAGGAACCGGCGACACAGGGTGGGTTGGGGTAGGCCGATGGAGTAGAGAAGGTGAAAGGAGTGGTGGCGGGTCGGGGTGGGGTGGTCGGCTGTTGCAGGCAGAAGGAGGTGGGTCTGGTCGGGGTGTTAGCAGAATAACAATATTGTTAGTAGAATAAGCTCTTAAGGGTGTTATTAGAATAGACCCACCCTATATATATATATTTATATATATACACACCATATTACAAGCAAAAAAATAATCCCCTCCTAAGTCAAATTAACCACTCTCATTGTCACGCAAAAAGTAGTGATGGACCAAGCGGGCTCACAGGCGGAAAGCATCGATATCGCTGATAACTGCTTAAGTGGGTGCGACAGGACAACCACCATCGCTTTGCATGTGGGCCAAACATATGTTGAATACCCAAAATGCACAACTTTGATGTGGCACATGCCTCAAAAACCGTAAACCATGCACCCACACAGAGCGAGGTTCATGAAGCGTACTACATATGATGGTCCCCTTCCCCCTCTTCGACGCATACTATATGCTCCTACCGTAGTACAACCCAAAAAGAATCCTCATTGATGGTGAAATTAATTAACCTCTCCGGATGTAGGTCAAAGTGATGCATGCATCGATGATGACCACCTGGGCCCATAGATGGAAGCATCACACGCGAGTGTCCTAGCTAGGATAACCACCGCCTGCATGCATGTGGCGCGAAGAGGTGTTGTGTGATGTTTGAATAGCCAATTTCACAATTTTGATGTGGCACATGCCTCGGAAACTGAAAAGTCCCGACACTGTGTGAGGTGTACTTGTTCATGGACGCGTACGTATAGTATATATGCTAGTCCCCTCCCACCTCTTCGACGTGTACTATATACCACCATAACACAAACAAAAAAGATTCTGCCTTGCTGGTCAAATTAACCTCACTACCGGCAGTTCGTCAAAGTGATGGACGACGACCTCGCGGGCCCACAGAAAGCATTATACGCGAGTATCGAGTGTCGTGTAGGACAACCATCGACTGCATGTGGCCAAAATGTGTATGTATGAAAGGGTTGTGTAATGTTTTAAATTACGAATTCACAACTCTGATGTGGCACCGGCCTGCCTAACAAAATGGCCAGCCCACACGGTGGCTCACAACTCGTAGTGTACTGCGAGCCACCCGCCACCCCTAGACGCACCCACCCACACACACACCGCGAATCCACCGCAACTACGATGCATGTTAAATTAATTATCCCGTGGTGAACATATATATGTTACCAAAGGAGGGGCGTTTTAATTTCGAAAAAAATCAAAGATCATTAAGACGTTTTAGTACATTAACTGATTGATTTTCTATGGGTATAATGTGCAAAAATCAAATTCGAGCTACATGCACATGTGACAGTGCACCTAAATGGATTACAAAAACACATGTGTTTCATTGGGTGCATATTTACTCCCCATGCAACAAATTTCAAACAATGAGAATCTTGATTTTTAAATTCTAGTACATCCAAAACTTATTCGAAGTTCATGAAACTTATCGTGTTGTCATATGGACACCAATACAAAGTTGCATTATACTTTTTTTGGGTCAAATTTGAGACCAGTTTTGATGTAAATCTTTATTTAATTACAAACGGGAGATTATTAATAATTGGGAACCGTGAGCGTTAGGCCAACAATGGATACGTGCGATGCTTCGGTTAAGCAATAAAGCGACATCATTAATCATCCAAATAGAAAAACAATATATGTGCCGCCATGCAACCCGTGTGCCGTGCGAGAAGGTGTGAGTTGAGGAGACACATGCGAGCAGTCCACCGCGCAGGCAGACCGGGAGGCGTGCGTGCAGGTGTGTGAATTGACGGAGGCGTGCTCACTGCACAGTGTCATTGGGAGGCCTGCGAGTAGCTATGGCATGCTAGCAGTCTGGTGCGCAGGCTCACCGGGAGGCGAGCCAACGGTTTGACCTCCGCCTGCCTCTCTCCCACTACTCCATATTAATGGTGCGCCCGAGTGGCCACACCCCCCATCCTCGACACACACACAATCCTCTCTCTCCGCTTGCTTCCTCGTTGCAGCTCTCATTCATCAAAGCCGTCAGTGTATGAGGATGCCACCGAAGCGCCCCATCGGAGGGAGTGGCGACGCCGGAGCTGCTAAAGCACCGGAGCACGACGTGGAGATGGAGACAGAGGATGCCATCACCGCCGGCGAGTTATCACTGCACCCTGACATCATCAACAGCATCGAGCTTCCACAGCCGTAGGCGGAGTTCCACACCGACTCTAGTGACAACTCGGGCGACGACTCCGACGACCACTCCGGCGAAGACTCCGACGACCATGGACAACTGGTTAGTCATCTACACCCATTTATGTGTAAAATAGATCCCAGGGTTTCTCTGGTTACTCCTGCGTCCCACTTTGTGGAATAGAAATCCTATGGTTATGTTCTCCCAATCCACGAAATATGAGTAAGTTTCATTAGATCCGTGTAGTATATTGATTGTTTGAATGGTATAAGTGATAAGGTATTAGCTGTTTCATCTATGGAGATGATTTCTGCTAGTAATCCGACTAGGGTTAGTGTTCGTGCTAATAATTCCTAGCTAGGACTTGACAATTGATTTTGAATGACCTACATATGTTTGTGCCATTATTTTCTTCAAGATTGGTCTGTACATAGACGAATGTGCTTAAAAATCAAACCACAATCTCTGGATATGTATAAATAAATAGCCATAAATTCCTAATCCTACTTCACGGTATGTAATCATTGATTTGATGCCAATTTTTGGCAACTGCCAAATGTTCGCTAGAGATTAGTTTGTAACCATTAATTTGATGCCACATTTTTTTACTATTTGTATAGGTGCTGTCTGACGATGTGGACATTGAGGATGAAGATGTCCAGAGGAGGTACAAGAGGCAAATCATGAGGGCGCTTTATGCGGGAATGCATAACAGGCGTATTAGGACCTAGGACGGCGACTGTTGATGCCCATTTTGCAACCACAAGCTTTATGATGCGTATCAAAGTGTTCTGGCACATGCAAGAGGACAAGCCGTTGGCTCCTTCAAGCAGAAGTATTCTCACAGTGTGCTGCACGGTGCATACGTCGAGTACCTGGAGAAGCTTCAGGATCGTGCCGGCATGTGAGATGAGATGTGGGATCAAACTATGTACGTTTGAGCATGCTTAATGACGGTTGAACTATGTTTGTGTACGTGTATGCTTATTATCTACGTCTGAGTATGTTTAATCTATGTTTACTTATGTCAAACTGTGGGATATGGATGCAATCAGTTCGGTTGATGGAATCTACCTCCATCCTCGTTTATTGGCCCCCTTTGTAAATTGTGTTAAATGTTGACCAAAGATTTAACTGACAAAATGTTAGTGCAGGTCAGCAAAAATTATATCATTGTATGCGTATTTGAACATAGTGTTCAACGATATAATTTTTGGTGGCATGCATAAACATTTCTTAGTTAAATATTTGGTCGAAATTTGGTACAAATTTCAAAGGGGACCATAAACCAGGATGGAGGTAGTACGTCAATCACACACAGTTACCAAATTTGGAATCGTGTGCAATGACTTCCGTTTTGCCTGTTGCGTCAATCACACACGGTTGGCTCTAGCAAACCGTTGCCTCCGAAATTCTTTGTGGGACAGAAAACCCTCACCACCCAATTCAAAAAAGAAAAAAAAAGAAAACCCTCGCCATCCCCACGTCACGAAAACCCTCACCCCCGCTCGTCACCCCTGCCTCCGGTCCCCATTCACACCTGCACAAGCTCCTCTGCGTCTATGCATGGAACCACCTATCGCGGCGGTAACCACTTAGCTCGACGCCTGCCGCCACTGCCAGGCTGCTGGCAAACCCCACAACATTTCGCCACTTCCGCTTGCCGCCGCCTATCGCCATCTACTTTCTCAACGCTTCTCGCGGTCGAACCAGCTTCGCTCGGTTGGGGAATCTGCCGTACTGAGGGTTCTTTCTCATGGATGACAAGGTAACTAATTTAATGAGATATTATCTCATCTCTTATCCCAGTTCATCTGCCTCCTTTAATCACCCAGTGGAAATCGCCGTGAATTCATTTTTGTTCGAGCTGATTTGAGGGTTTTCTTTTGTTCATAGAGTGTACAGCGCACCGACACATCAGGACTTTGCGACCTTCGCCAGAGATTCCATCTCACCATACTAGATGACTTGAGGATTGGCGCAATATGTTCAATCTCACCCTAAATCGGTTGGCATGGCCTCCTTTCCTGAACATATTCTAAATATTGCTACATTTGGATAAAAGGTGCCACATGCACCATATACGTCAAAGGGGATTTCACCCCTCTTATTTCTATATTAGGCAAATTAATGATGTATTGTTCTTTTGATTGCTCTCATATTTCCATGTCATCATGTTTACCCTATCTGTTTAATTATATAATTTTGTCCTTAAATTTCAACTGCTGTACAGTTCTTTTAATTTGGGCCCATATTTGCATGTTACCATATTTTCTTTAACAATCCTACCATTTTATACAGCGCATCCCTTGCTATGCAAAGGATTATGTAGTGCACACTCTTTCCCAACATAGATCAAGACTGCACGGATGTCATACTGCACACAAACCATGGATTTACAGTCGTTGCTACTGTAAGACTTGATGAACATGGTGACTCCTATTTTGGCACTGGCTTTTGGAAAGAAATTTCTAAGTTTTATGTACTGGAACCTGGCACTAAAATTGCACTGCACATAAAAGGGCCTGGTCATGAGATATATGTTAACTTCCCCGACAAAATCATCCATCCAGACTTTGTTCGAAGTAAGTTTTCTTGTCAACTATCTACATGTTGACTTGCCCAGCAATGTCAAATGAATTGTGTAGTATTTAAGCAACCAATTGTTGTTCGCTTTTCTTACTATATTCCTACCTAGTAACTTCTAGTTACCAATACACTTTTCTATTGCCCTGTTTTAACTAAATATTCCCTGTACTCCCATTTTTACCAGAAAGCTCCGCTAACAAGGAGACTCCAGAGGTGGAGAACAGGGCTGCCAACAAGCGGAGGCGGGGCAAGCTAGAACCGCAAGCAACTCTAGCAGGCCTAGACTTCATCAGCAGCCTCCCCGATGATATGTTGACAGTCATCATCTCCCTCCTCCCAATCAAATATGGGGCATGGACAACCGTCCTTTGCTGGCGATGGCGGCCTCTATGGAACTCCACCCCTCTCGACCTCATTGACACCCACGAGCTCATGGCTATCGCAAAAGCTTGGATGCATTCTCCAAGATCATCAGGAGTCACCTTGGACCAACCAGAGGCCTTAGAATGGGCAAGTTCCGTTCCAGTGGCAAGGACCGAGCCAAGCTTGATGACTAGTTCCGATCCCCCACCCTAGATCAGGTCGAGGAGCTTGTCAGCATTCTGGGAACGGGGGTCCCCAGACTTGCCTGCCTGCGGCCTGCGGCGTGGCTCAAAGGGGGCCCAGCACGGCCCATCTTCATCAACACAAGCTCAAGACCCTCGCGAGGGGCCAAGCCTCGCGGGGAGGACGACAAGGAGATTCCTCAGGCACGGCCTCATCAGACTGGCTCACGAGGAGGCGGAGAGATCAAGGCGGGGTACCTCGCGAGGCGCCCATGACGCAAGCCATGACGACCAAGGGTGCCAGTCGGGCGCCAGCCCGTGCAGTGTCCTCCTTTCCTCTTTGGTGCAAAGGGAGCAACCGCAGGCGAGAGCATCAAGCAAAGGCATCCATTTCGGTGCAACAAGACCAAGACCAGCCCAACGGCAGGAAGGAAGTCATTGTGGAGCCCAAGCAGGCGTCACCACCAGAGCCTTTGACAGGCGAGGACCAACTTTAGTCAGGATAAGTGTACCCGATGTTCCCCTTCAAAATGGCCAATTGTTGGCGCCCTTCCCGCTCAATATTTGGGAAGAGGCCCAGGGCCTTTGCCTATAAATAGGACTAGCCACCCCCAGGGTAGAGGCATCGAGATCTAGAATCGAGAATCCTCACTAGAAACCAGTAGAAAGAGCGACTGAACTCCTCCTAGCAGTTCATCCCACCAGCCAAGAACAGACCCTCGCGAGGTTGTTCTTCCTTGTATTGTTCATCATCAGCCCAAGAGGCAATCCACCACACCACACACTGGAGTAGGGTATTACACCACAATGGTGGCCTGAACCAGTATAAACTCTGTGTCTCTTGTGTTGTTCCTTTCGTAGTTTAGATCCTAGCGAGTCGGCGAGGAGCAGGTAGGTAGAGGGCGAAATCTCCGCGCGCACCCCAGTGTTCGAACCTCAAGGGTCTGCCGGAACCCGAAATCCGACATTTGGCGCGCCAGGTAGGGGTGCGCCGGAATTCGTCTTCCGTCGCCCTGTTCTTCTCCCACCATCGCATCCATGTCTGACGCTCGTCGGGCCCGCGCCGAGCGCCGAGCCGCCCTCGCTTCCCGTGTCGCCCAGACGGCTCCCGTCGGCGGGCGCCCTCGTCGTTCCCCGTCACCTGCCGTCAACGCCGCCACCGGCCCGGCGGGGAACGAGCAGCAAGCATCGTCCCAGCATCCCTCCGTGAGGCAAGACGGCCGCACTGCTACACCCTCGCTCACCCCAGCTGGTTCTTCGTCTCGCGCGTCCCGCACGGCCATGGAGGCTCGAGCTGCGCTCATCGCGGCAAACGAGCTCCTGCGCTACCGTCCCAGTCGACGACGTCTATGAAGAATGGCTCGACCGAGTCGCCGAGCTCGTCCGTGCCGCAGGGGGCTCCTCCGCGCCGTCCTTCCCGCTGCACCGCACCCCGCCCTGCGCGGGCGACGAAGCTCCGGGGGCGCCTCAGCCGCCTCCCCCTCAAGAAGGCGCCCTGGCCCCAAGGCGCGTGGCCCCTGGACGGAACTTGCTCTGTCAGGCGCCAGCGCGGCAAGAGCAGAGCTGCCAAGAAGTCCCTCGCCCGCGAGAAGCTGCCCGAGCGCTCCCTGCTCCGGCTCGTCGCGACCACGCTCCTGCTCCAGCACGTCAAGACCCCGCGCTGCTCCCAGCTGCAGCGCATGGGGACCCGCAGGACCAAGCTCTTCGTCACCCAAGGCCTCCCGTGGCCACAGCGGGCTGCCGCGCCTTCACCGCCGAGCTGCGCAGCGTCGCGTGGCCCGGCAAGTTCAAGCCAGACCTGCCTCCTCGCTACGACGGTACGGCTGACCCTGCAGAGTTCCTCCAGCTCTACGAGCTGGGCATCGAAGCTGCCAACGGAGACGAGAAGGTCATGGCGAACTGGTTTCCCATGGCGCTCAAGGACGGGGCCCGCACCTGGCTCCTGAACCTGGCTCCAGGCACGATCTCCTCCTGGGACGAGATGCGCACCCGCTTCATCGCCAACTTCCAGGGTACTCGCGACCGGCCACCCGCCGTGAGCGACATGCGCCGTATCAAGCAGCAACCAGGGGAAACCCTGCAGAAGTACATCCAGCGCTTCAACAACGCACGCCTCAAGATTCCCAAGGTGACCGAGGAGGCCATCATCTCAGCCTTCTCCAACGACGTGCGCGACGTCAAGATGAAGGAGGAGATGGCGATGCATGAAGACCTGTGCACTTCCTTGGAGCTGTTCAACTTGGCGACCAAGTGCGCCAGGGCTGAGGAAGGGCGTCTCTCCCTCCTCGAGCTGCCTGCCGCAGACCCAGAAGAGAAGAAACCCAAGGCCAAGGACGTGAAGCGCAAGGGGGCTGCCGTGCTCGCGGCAGAACCAGACACCAAGCGGGGCAGAGATCATCCTGAATCCTCCAAGGGCAGTCGGTACTGCGTGTACCACGACCTCCACACCCACAACACCAATGAATGCCAAGAGCTCTGAGCCGTGCGTGAAGGAAGGATCGGCCGACGTCCCGACCGCAGCGACCGGGGCTACGGCCGAGGAGGAGGAAGGAACGCAGGACGCTGGGAAGACCGCGGCCCTCGCCAAGGGTGGCGCGACCAACCTCGCGAGGATCGCTGGCAGGACCCGCCTCGCGAGGGAGCCTGGAGGGATCAGCCTCGCGAGGATCGCCCGCAAGGCAACGCAGGCCTCCCTCCGCTGCCGCCGCAGCCAAGGAGAAATGAGGACCGTCATCAGGACGAGGGGGCTGGGGGCTTCCAGGAGCCACGTGCGATCGCCTGCATCCTGGGCGGAGCTCAAGCCCCAGCCTCTCAACGCATCTTCAAGCAGTTCGCCCGCGAAGTAAATGCAGTCCTCCCCAAGCTCGAGGCCACGCGCCCTCTCAGGTGGTCGGCGTGCACCATCACGTTCAGCTCAGCGGATCAGCTCAAGTGCGCGGCCACAGCCGGAGTCCTCCCAATGCTTTGTTCCCTAATCATCAGCAATGTGCTAGTCACCAGGACCCTCATCGATGGCGGGGCAGGGCTCAACGTCCTGTCCGTGGAAACATTCAACAATCTCCAAGTGCCCTACAATCAGCTTCAGCCAACCAAGCCTTTCTCCGGAGTCACCGACGGCTCCACGGTCCCGATTGGGCAGGTCCGCCTCCCTGTCACCTTCGGGGCGCGCGACAACTACCGCACCGAGCTCATCGACTTCGACGTCGCCCACATTCGCCTGCCATACAACGCCATCCTCGGGTACCCAGCGCTGGCCAAGTTCATGGCCGTAACCCACCACGGCTACAACGTCCTCAAGATGCCAGGAAGTGGCGGAGTCATCACGGTGCCCTGCGAAGAGAAAGACGCGGTGTGCTCCCTGGAACGAGCCTTTCAGGCCGCATCACTGGAAGACCCGGATCGCGGAAGCAGGAGGCTTCCCGAGACCGCCCCCAAGAAGAAGAAGACATCGTCCGGCCCGGCCCCTCAGGAGGCAGGCCCCTCAGGGCCCGCGCCTGCCCAGGGGGAACCTCCTTCCATCGCATAGGGAAGCGCGCCCGGCGCCCTCCTCAGGCAGGGCTCGGGGGCTCTCCCCTGGAGGGCCGCCGACCTCGCCAGGGTCACGAGGGAGGCGCTTGGGCACCACTTGGAGGCGTGTTTCGAAGCACGTTTCCCTCAAGAAGGAGCAAGGCAAGGAGGGCCAAACCCTCAGGAGTTCGTCAGCAAGGCCATTCAGGAGCTACAGGAGTCAAGAGTCATGAGAGGCAGCCGCCGCTTACCCGCTGTGGCCCCCCATCCAGGCGAGGATGGTGGGCTGCGCGTCTGCATCGACATACCAGGGCTCAACCGAGCCGCCTCTCAGGAGCGCCTCTGGCCCTCGCAAGTGGGGCGCTGCGAAGGTCCACCCCACAGCTACGTTCGCATGCCTTATGGCTTGCCGAACGCGGCTGCCACGTACCAGCGCCTCATGAGGGGCATCCTGGAGGCTCAAGAGGTCAGGCGTTCTGCAGCCCTGGCGGAGATGGAGATGGTCCCCGAGGAGCCACCAGCGCCTCCGGAGCCTCCCGAGGCCCCAGGGCCTGGGGGCTCGTGAGGATCGGCTCCCGTAGCCCACCGAGTCTGCTACACCAACACCCCTTCGTCGTCAACACTATCAGGTGACATCTTTCAAGTTTCATTTCCAGCTGGGAGCGCCCTCAGGGCTGCATCATTCCCAGGCCGCGTGGGTCCGTCCCTGCGGCGTGTATCCCTTTTGCTCATGTTTTTAGCTTACTTTGTTGGGGGCGCCCCTCGGGCTGCATAATCCCCAAGTGGCTCGGGTCAGACCCAGCAGCGTGTACCCCTCTTGCGTTTATCTTCTGGCCATGCTTTGACCCATCATGCTTGTTATTTGGTGCCTGTCCGTGGCACCTTTTCTTCCTTGATGTCGGCAACTTGCACGTTAAAGGGGGGTACCTGAGCATTGCGACTCAGGGCTCCTACCGGCTCTCCAGCCCTCACCCTCTGGCCTTGTCCACGGCATCGCGACCTGCCATACCATCGATGGCTGAGACCAGCTCGAGGGCCGGGACCCAAGGACGTAGAGTTTCGACATCTAACCAAGCTTGCGCGTTAAAGGGGGGTACCTGAGCATCACGACTCAGGGCTCCTACCGGCTCTCTAGCCCTCACCCTCTGGTCTTGTCCACGGCATCGCGACCTGGCATACCAGCGACGGCTGAGACCAGCTCGAGGGCCGGGACCCGAGGACGTAGAGTTTCGACATCTAACCAAATTTGCAGGAACACACCCCAAGATAAGGCCCAGTGCCAGGCGCAACCCGCCTTGAGGTAGGGCCCCGCGAGTCCCGCGCTGGCTCACGGGTGCCCAGATACACCTCGTCAGGCCCTACCGTGCCAGCCACGTGTCAGGGCAGGGCTGTACACGCCCCGGGGGCTCCTCCCGAAGAGGAGCCCCCTCCCACGCACCAGTGGAAGCACCATGATCCGCCTGGCTGACGACACTGCCGAGGAGCGGCTATGCCCGTACACATACGGAAGCGCTATGCTCCGCGCTGGTGATAAACAACTGAGGGTGGCCCCCGGGCCGCATCAACCTCAGGGAGCCCAGAGCTCAGTGTCTAGCCTCATCGCAACGCCTCCCCTCGGGAGTGCCGCGCGAGGGGGCTGGGCACGGGGGCTGCGCCTGGGTCACGCCCAGACGCACGCCACCCAGCCAGGCCCCCCGGGCCTGGTTCGTCGCACGTCCCTCCCCGAGTGGAGCCAAGGTACGAAGGCCGTTTGAGCGTCAAGGGGGACTCCTGAGCATCGCGACTCAGGAGCCTAACTGGTCACGTAGCCCCTCACTCCTTAGTTCCGAAAGGCTAACGGCGGTTGAGGTATGCGCGGGGCCGGGCTCTGCAGACGTAGAACGGTAGATCCACCCGCATCTCACCTCCCTAAGGAGTCACCCCCACATCTCACCTCCCTACTTGCTGTTCGAGCGCCAAGGGGGACTCCTGAGCATCGCGACTCAGGAGCCTAACTTGTCATGTAGCCCCTCACTCCTTGGTCCCGTCCTGGTTTCCGGTCGGGGCTAACGGCGGCTGAGGTATGCGCGGGGCCGGGCTCTGCCGGCGTAGAACATAAGCAAGTAGGAAGGAAATAGCGCAAATTTCAAGGAATTCAAAAGCAAATATTACAGTCCATACTGTTATCACAGCACCAAATGCAAGTTTTAACGCCTCCCCGAGGCATGGTACATGTGCAGGAATTAAAAGCAGGACGGGAGCCACAACGGAGTCACTTGCCGGCGGTGGAGCTGCGTGGAGCAGGTTCGCCTCGTGGAGCTGCAGGGTCGGCAGCGCCCCGCTCCAGCTTGGTGCTGAAGGCCTGGAACTTTCCCAGCAAAGCTTCCGCACGACCCTTCACGGCCTCAGCAGCGGCAGCGGCAAGCTCGCCGCTCACTGGCTCCAGCAGGCTGTCGAGGTCGACGTTGGGGTTGCGAAGATAGACGTGGGTAAGGAGCTGCATCAGCGCCGCAGAAGACAAGGCACGCGCCTCGGCCTCAGCAGTAGGGCTAAGGCCAAGGGTGACATCTTCAAGAGCACGAACCAGGAAGGGAAGCAGCTTGGCGGGGCCGTCCTCGTCGCCGGCCAGCGGGCTCTCCAGGCCGCTGTCATAAAGCGTCTTCAGCGAAGTGCGAGCCTTCTCCTCCATCTCCGCGAAGGCCACACGATCCTCGGCAAGAACCCGTGCCTTGCCGTCCAGCTCGACCTTCCTCGCCTCCAACTCTTGCTCCAGCGCGCCTAGGCGGTCACGTCGCTTCTTGAGCTTGGCATCCCGGTCCTTGACAGCCGCCTCACGAGCCTTCATACCTTCCTCCTGCTCTTGGCGAAGGCGGGTCTCCTCGGCGAGCTGGTCCCGCAGGACCTTTAGCTCACTCTCCAGCACCTTGCAGTGACCTCGGACATTAGCCACCTCCCCCAAGGTGGCATCGCGAGCAGCCTTCGCCCCAAGGACGGCCTGCTTCTCCTCGTCGCAAGCCGTCGAGGCCTGGACCAGCGCCGCCCGAATCGAAGCATCGAAGCTAATCCAACCAGAAGCTAGCTCCAAGCGTTTGGCCACTAAATGAGGGTCGGCGCTCAGAAGATCCTGCCGCAGACGGTCCAGTTCGGCAGCAGCACGATCCAGAACAGTAGGAGGAGTCGGGGAAACAACAGTCGGTGGAGTAGGAGGAGAAGACGGCAGCGTGACCACGGTATCCTAAGGCGGAGCCTGCTGCGCCCCAACGGCTGTGATGGCGGCATCAGGCAAGGGCACCTCGGGAGTCGCTTGGGCCGTGGGGGCTGAGCTCGCCCCAGCCGGCTCAGCCAGGCCTCGCGAGGACGCCCGGGCAGGAGAGGCCCGTGCGTCACGGTCACCTTCTTTCGCGGGCAGAGGCGCTGCCATGGATGGAACCTTAGGAGCTCCCTTCGACTTCTTTGCCGCGGGCGCCAGCCTAGCCGGGAGATACGAATGTCAAGCCTCAGCAACAGAACAAGAAACAAGATAGGATTCAAGCACTTACAGGTCATCGCTCGCGAGCTCGAGCAGCCTCCGGCCGTACTTGAAGCCCGAGAGCCGGCTGCAAGGATCAGCCTCAAGGGGCTCGGGAGCAGGAGGTGCGTCTGCGGATCGCCTCGGGGCTGGGGCAGACCCGCGGGCGATCAGCCCGGTCCTGTCCTTCTTCGGGATCGGGGGCCGGCTCCCGCCGCCCTGCTCGTCATCATCCTCGTCGTCATCACTTAGAGAGAGGCGAAGAGCGTGGGACCTACGTCGAAGGGGGGAGCCCTTGACTCTCCTTCAGTCGCCTCGGAGTCAGCCCCCTTTTTCCGCTCCCCTTCTTCCTTCTCTTTGCTGGAGTCGCCGGAGGACACGTCCACCGGGTCCTCGGGAGCCTCCGCGGGCACAGGCCCATCCCCGTTGAAGACGGGCATGGACCCCACTACCGGCTTCGAGTCCTCGCAGAAGAACAGGGGCGTAGGTGCGCCCTCCAACCTCGCCATGTCGCCCCCAAAAAAAGACTGGAGAACCGCAGCCAGATCCTCGTCGGCCAAGACCGCGTGGCTCGGGTGGGGCCTCCACATCGGAAGTGGGTACTGACAAAGCGGAGCGAGCTGGTGCTCCAGGAATTCCCTCAGCAGCGATGCGCCAGTCAGCTTCACCGCCGCCATGCTGGCCGACCTCAGATCCGCGTCCATCTTCTCCAACACCAGCCTTGCGTGGGGGTCCACAAGCTCCACTCGAGACCAGTCGTCGGAGCTCGCGGGGTGCCCCGTGGGCAAGATCAGCCGAGGGTGGATGCGCCCAGCATCTACCAAGACCCACTTGCTCCTGAAGCCCTCAATCCTTTTCCCGGGGTTCGAAATGGCGATGGAGCTACCATAGGCGATGAAGCTCGCGTACGCAGAGATGGGACCACAAGAGGTCCGGAGGGAGAAGTAGTGGCACAGCAAGGCCACTGAGGGCTTCACCCCTACGTGAGCCTCGTAATAGTAGGCGAAGATTGCCAGAAGAAGGACGGAGTTGGGGCGGAGATGCAGAGCTTGAAGATTGTAATGGCGGAGGACAGAGAAGAAGAACTCAGAAAAGGGAGGCACCAGACCGGCAACAATGGCGCTCACGAAGAGCGGATAGAAGGTGCTCCCTTGGCCCTCACGGAGGGCAGAGCCAGCCTTGAACACCTTCGCCCCGTCTATGCCCTGCGCCGCCGCCATCTGGCGCACCCGGGCAAGGCTCGCCTCCGACACGTTTGGCGAGTCCAAGGCGGACGAGTACCAAGCTCCGGCCGGGGCCTGGTGAGGCGCCATGTCTTGCTAGGGCGCGCGGACGGAGTAGATCTGAAGATTTCGGAGGCAGGAAGGAGAAGCGCAAGAAAGGGGATCTGAGCAGCAACCGGAGAAAGCAAAGGAGGTAAAAGCCTAGACAGATGCCGCTTCTTTATCAACTCGCGCGGTTGCTGAGGCGCCCACGTCCAATCAACCGCCACACAGCGCCCAAGGCCACAGGCTATTAGGGCCCGCGGCACTTCGCACTTGCCCTTTCGCCTCTCTGCTCGGCCAAGTCCGGGCGCGCCTTGGGCCCGGGGGCTACTGTCGGCATTCTGGGAACGGGGGTCCCCAGACTAGCCTGCCTGCGGCCTGCGGCATGGCTCAAAGGGGGCCCAGCACGGCCCATCTTCATCAACACAAGCTCAAGACCCTCGCGAGGGGCCAAGACTCGCGGAGCGAATGACAAGGACCTTCCTCAGGCACGGCCTCATCAGGCTGGCTCACGAGGAGGCGGAGAGATCAAGGCAGGGTACCTCGCGAGGTGCCCATGACGCAAGCCATGACGACCAAGGGCGCCAGTCGGGCGCCAGCCCACGCAGTGTCCTCCTTTCCTCTTTGGTGCAAAGGGAGCAAGCGCAGGCGAGAGCATCAAGCAAAGGCATCCATTTCGGTGCAACAAGACCAAGACCAGCCCAACGGCAGGGAGGAAGTCATTGTGGAGCCCAAGCAGGCGTCACCACCAGAGCCTTTGACAGGCGAGGACCAACTTTAGTCAGGATAAGTGTACCCGCTGTTCCCCCTCAAAATGGCCAATTGTTGGCGCCCTTCCCTCTCAATATTTGGGAAGAGGCCCAGGGCCTTTGCCTATAAATAGGACTAGCCACCCCCAGGGTAGAGGCATCTGGCATCTAGAGAGGCATCGAGAATCCTCACCAAGAAACCCGGTAGAGAAAGCGACTGAACTCCTCCTAGCAGTTCATCGCACCAGCCAAGAACAGACCCTCGCGAGGCTATTCTTCCTTGTATTGTTCATCATCAGCCCAAGAGGCAATCCACCACACCACACACTGGAGTAGGGTATTACACCACAATGGTGGCCTGAACCAGTATGAACTCTGTGTCTCTTATGTTGTTCCTTTTGTAGTTTAGATCTCAACGAGCCGGCGAGGAACAGGTAGGTAGAGGGCGAAATCTCCGTGCGCACCCCAGTGTTCGAACCTCAAGGGTCTTCCGGAACCCAAAATCCAACAGAGCTCACTTTTGATGATGGGCATATGCGCTCGCTACCAATGTCCGCACACCGCCTCGCGCCCACACTGCGCATCGCCAAGTTCAGGAACTGCCATCCCCCTTAATGACGCGCCTGCTCTTATTCTACCACGACTGAAGCACCTCGAGCTCGTCGTCGTCTGCCTCTCAAACGGTGACATGGAGTGCCTGCTCCGTGGTTGTACTGCCCTCGAGTACCTTCGTCTTCAGGCGATCAATGGGTTGAGTACATTTGACATCACCTCCATGACTCTCTGGACTATTTATGTGTGTTGCTGGTTTGGGAGGAAGACATCACAAGACGTGTACCACGGTATGGTCATTGAGGACACACCTGCACTTGAGAGATTACTTGTACTTGATCAAGTAGGTCCAACAAGAATCAATGTCATTTCTGCGCCGAAATTGACAGTGTTGGGCTACTCGTCTGACAAATACTCCGAACTTGTTATTGGATCCACACCCGTTCAGGTACAATAGCCTCCTTCTACCTCTCCTTCTACAAATTAACATTATTTCTAATTTTGAAGATGTTTGTTTGTCTATCATTCAGAAAATGATTCTGACAAGCTTGACCCCAAAAGTACGCACAGTGAAGGTCTTGGCACTAGAATCTATTGGCCCCAACCTGGAGCAAGTTGTCAGTTTCCTGATATGCTTTCTGCGCCTGGAGAAGCTATATATCAAGGTGATGTTCCTTTCCTATTAAATGTTAACCATAAGGGAGTTCAATTTGTGACACCTTTTTTCAAGTTTACAATGACAGTGTACTATGATTTCTGAAGGATTCTTTTGGAGGATTTCAGTACATACATGTCTCCTTTTCCAAGTTTACAATGAAAATGCTTGATCCATATGGTTACAATCCATAGGCATTTCTCCTTTGGATTCATCTGTACTAGTTTTCTTAGGGAACTTTTCATCCACTCCAACATCTTGTGAAGATCAAAGATGGCATGTTAATGCCCATGTTAATCATGTCAGATCGAAGATGGCATGTTAGTGCATTTTACAAATCATGCAAACCAAATAGGCCTGTAGTAGTGTTCAAAACTACATCTAGGCAGTAACACCTTTTCTTCTTTTGTAGATAAGATTAGGCCCAATGGTGGATAATGTGATACAATATAACAATCACGTCGAATGCCTAGATCTGCATCTCTCAGAAATTACTTTGAACTCCTATCGAGGGACCTTACTGGAGATTATATTCGCCAGGTTCTTTGTTGTCAGAACAAGGGTGCTCAAGGTAATGAGGTTTGCCCTACATTTATTTCGCAAAAATAAATGGTTTGTTGATCAGCGTCGGCGCCTGCGGTAGAATGAAATAGGCTCCAAAAATGTTGAATTTCATTTTGGAACTTCAAATGACAGAGTAATTGGAAGTCATTATGTCAACCCCATACATGACCTCTCAGTGGCTGACCCCTTTGCAAAAGTTGTGAGGTTTCGAAACCAGACTTAGAAGTGGTAATATTAGTTTGAACCTCTCTGATATCCATGTTCAGTGGATCAGCGTGAGCGTTTATAGCTGATGAGCTGAATTTCATTTCTAATATCAGTTTGAACCTTGTAATCTTCAAATTTGAGCCATATAACACTAGAGTTTGAACCTTGTAATATTTTGAGCTTTTGTGGTACAATCGTTTAAATGGCATCGTATGCGACTCATATATTGGTAGCACTATTTTGACCTTAATATGCAATGGTCTTAGATTTTATTAACCATTCTTGAATCTGTTTACTTTGTCGATCTCATAGCACACGATCTGTATAGCTAGCTCGACTGCGATCTTCGACATTATTGCACACAGTTGGTTTCTTGCACCGTGTGCCTCATAGAGCACAAAATTAATTATCGCACTCGAGTGTCCATCATCACCCTTCTGTGTAACTTTGATCTCATCACCCACTGGTAAACTTATGACCAAAGTCATTCCACACACTTCGTTTTTACAAAGCTTTTTGCCAATAAACGCGCATGATTTGTCCCTCTTCTAGCTGACGCATGGCAAACCAAGCCAGGTGGGAAGCTTGCACAGTAAACTGTGTGGTAGCGCGAGAACATGCTCACCGATGATACATTTTGCGCCTCTTCGAGCCCACGTGTGGTCAAACAAAACGGGTGCGATGCGGTGTTGTCAAGCGTGCACTGGAATCCTCTGCTATGAACGCTGTGACAAGACGTGACGATTACAGGCTGGCTGGCCCCCATTTGTTACAGTGGCTATTTAACCCTTGTGTCTCTTCAACCTTTCGATCGTGCCCCACCATTGCAAGAAGCACACCCACCACGACAAATTGTTAGAGAGTATCCTGCGCGGCTCCAATGATGCTCCGAGCAGCTGCCGACGACGAGCAACAGTTCACCATGCATGCCGTGGTGGACACCCACCGAAGGTTCACGGAGCTCTTGGTGGTGTACACCAACAACCCTGTCTGGGTGGAGCACTCCATCCACATCATGGAGCTGTTTCTTGGTGAGGAGAAGTACAAGTCGGTCGGGTTCGACCTCGAGTACACCCGTGCTCGTGCTGGGTCTCATCCCAAGGTCACCGTCGCCCATATGTGCATGCGCAACCACGTCCTCGTCTACCACTACTGCCTGGCCACAAGGCCTTGAGAGTGTTCCGCCAGGTTTGTCAGCCCCCACTACATGTTCGCTACGGTGGACATCACCAACGATGTCAAGGTGCTCAAGAATTCGAGCATCGCCCGCCGGAATCTTGTCGACATCCAGGGCCAATACAAGATCTGGGGCAACAAGGAGCATGAGAAGGACTCACTGGTTCACCTCGCCGAGGCCATCATCGACCCCTATTACAGAGACATGAAGGATTCCTGCAACAAGGACAAGCGTGCCTGGCACTCGGCCTGGATGGAGAAACTCGACAAAGCTCACATCATGTACGCGACCAAGGAGGCGTACATGTGCTATGCCATGTACAGATGGATCGTTGACATGAGGAAATGCCTCCTTCCCCAAAATGGCCAGGGATCTAGCCGGAAGCAGAGCAATGGCAAGGGTCGCTGCAACAAGAAGTAGTGATTAGATCCTCATTTCTCCTAGTTTAGTATGCATGTAATTGCTTACTTTGGTTTGTGAAAATGTTATGTGTGTAGTCACTTGTGTAATTGTATGCTTAATTTGGTTGTGCAATGCTATCTTTTTAAGTATATATGTTGATGCTCTGTAGACAGAGCAAATCATATTGCACACGGACTAAACAATGGAACCCGTCGATGATGCTTTCATCAATCACTGACAATTGTATACCAGCAGTCGTTTGCTCACAACACATGGCTTGTTAACAGGAATCATGTGTGTTGTTATCGGTCTTCCCACACATTTCTGATTACACACCTATTTGCCGCGTTTCACACACAACTTGTTATGTTGAACCGTTTCTCTTGTCTTGGCTCAATGCAAACAGTTCATCCGAGTGAACTATATGCCGTATATCGCACACACCTTCATCTGGCTGCCTGTTTCTGTTGTTCCACCCCAATCATAAACAGTTCATCCGAGTGAACCATATGCTCTACATTGCACACGCCTTCATATGGTAGCCCGTTTCTTTTGTTCCTCCTCATCACAAATAGTTAATTGAACTGAACTGTATGCCTTGAATCGCACACGCAACCAAAATCTGAACCGTGTTTGATGCAGCCGTCATTGCAGAAGTTTTGCACCATTTTTTGATGATTTTTTTACACCACCGTTTGCGATTATTGCATCGCACACAATTTCGTTGAAGGGTCTCTGATCGTAGTGTCGCGTTAGCAGCATCCTCCAGTAGTATTTAACAACTAGGAAAGGTTCTTAACAGTTGCCAAACAGTCTGTTGCAACTTGTATCTTACGCGGGTAAATATCACATCCCAGATTAAGGCCCTCTAATCATGCCATCGTCTCAAAAGTTTTTGGTTCAGTTAAGCTTCTCATAACAACAACTGAAGCACCACAAATATAGCCCCTGAATGTCCCGACAACAAAGAACATATATGGCCCCTCTCTCCTGGTTCCAAGACACCAAAGTATCAACACTGGCCTTAGCAAAACCGTAGGATGAAGGGATCCACTGTTTTCACCCTAGGGCTCCGGGGTACACGGTTTAAACATTCACTGGTTATGTGCATGTTGGGCCTGGGAATGTTGGCTGATGTTGGGTTATGTTGCCCACGTTCAGCCATGTGCCTCATTTTCTTATTCATATGTCCTTTGTTGTCATGGGCATAACATATTACAAGCCCTTTCATTTGTTCCTTTTTTTGTTTTAGTAAGGACATCACAAACTTGACAATATATTCCTTCGTGGATTTTAAGTAGATGTATGTGGCTATCTTGTGCTCCATAAAGACAAAGCTCCTCACGCTGGCCGACTGCAGGATATCGCCCTCACTCTGCTACATCATTGGCACTGTTGCCATACTTATTGGCATGACCAACACCGAACTCACACTAGTACTTCCGACCGCTACTCACACGGTTTTTACCTCCAATCGCGGACACTTTCTAGAACCTTGTGCTCGAGTGGGTTGGCGAGCAAGGAGGGTCGATTGCTGACGGTGATGAAACTCGTATGTGATAATGAAGACATTCCAGACGTTTATAGCGGAGCAAAACGACTACGATTGTGCGGGCATTCACGAACAATTCTTCCTTAACGGTTGTGTTCGATGAGGCGGACAAACTATTTCCGATGACAAAGTCATCACTAGCGCTCATGCCTAGTAAAACATGTGCTTTCACGCGTCTATACCATACACCTCGTTTAAACACAATGTTTGAATAGGAGTTGATATGTATTCCACACGAGTTTTGATTGCCAATCGTTTGCTTCCAGTTGATCTTCACACATGCTTTTCCCTTTCAAATTGTTTGCAAAGCTATTAAACAGTAAACATGGTTTGTTTGTACGAACTGTGTCCATTGGCATGAAAGCACATGGTGTTTTACTTTTTTTTAATTTAATACATTACCAATCATATTAAATAATAATTTAAAAGATGCAATTCAAAGACAGACAACACAATTCATATCTGCAAACACAACACACATACACATATCCATTATTAATTGTTGTAGATCATCAGTACAAACATATATATTTCAATCGATCACATAGCCAGAGTCCATCTAGTTGAAAGACATGGAATATGTTTTGCCGTACGTAACTTGACGGACTTGCTGTGTATTAGTATGCTGCCAATTTTCATTGCCAAGAATACATACACAGGTACCGTAATGTGCTATACAAACGGTTTTTAACCCCTTTCCGCGACGGCATTGTGACCGTCGTCGAGTGAGTGTGTGTGATAGGGGGGGTCCTTCCCACACGACCCAAAAATCATCGGGGATTGGCGAGCGGCTACTGAAGATCGCCATAGAATAAACGTATGAGAAGTCACCCCAGTCCCACACGTTACGTCTCGACGTTACGTTTCTAATCCGAGAGACATCCGAAATGATTACGCCGCTATAGTCGTGTGAAAAAGGTGTACATCACATACATTTAATCTACTGATGTGTTTGCGATAGGTACGTTATTGCACACAGTTCAAGAATGTGTGCAGTGCCTCTACTAACGACAACGTGTCCATTTTCATAACTGTGCGCGATAGGTATTCCTATCACACATGCACACAGGTCTAAAATGGTTGTCGTATTACCATGAATCGCACACGCATAATAGACGAAACCGTGTGTCTGTCCTTCGGGCATCACAAACATTTCACGTCAAATAACTGTCTGTTCTCTATTTTTCATCATACACGTTGTTTTCTTTCTAATTGTGTGCACATTATTTTATTCACTCCTTTTTAATTTTATTTTTCCTTGTAATTTATTATTTGAATTGTAAATTTCGAAATATAAAACATGGAATTCAAATTCTCAGCACAATGGTTCAACAACCAATCCATAAATAAATTCTCAGTACAATATGTTCAATAATGACAGGATTAGGCAGCATTTAACTATGATGAACCACGATATTTAGAGGCGGTAAAGCCGAAGAGACAAATGTAAATCATTTTGGCCGCTAACGGTGTTGAAGAAGCGGAATGCCCGTAATGTGCCCTCCTGCATGCCATAGGCACGAACAACTTTTGTCCATCCCCTTGTGATGATCGCCCGCCCATTCTTCACCGCCTTCAGGAAGACTTCTAGAGCATTATCATGGTAGCATGAATTATATACTTTAACCTTAGTTGCCTCCACTCCGGTCATGTAGTTTGCAAGGTAATCATCAGTAAATTGCTTCGGAAACCACCGATACTCAGGTCTAATAGAGTAACTTGTTGTGGGCAGGGGAAAAGGCAACACATTACTTACCATCCTAAAGTTCATTGTTGTCTTGGAAAAAGTGTAAATAAAGAGCTTAATTCCCATCACCCGTTTCTTTAGCCTAACAATCTTTCTTAGTTTCCTCACTTGATGCTTGTTCATGAATATCTCATTGCCCCATACGCAAAAGGGCGTAGCATGGAGCAATATCGCTCATATATGTACCTACAAGCAACCAGTAAATGTTAGAAGCTAAACTGAGATTGCACAAATGATGTAAAATACAACTACCTACGTTCCTAAGTACAAGTATTTTTAGAGATTTTAATATGAACTACATACGGATGTATATAGAATTATAGACATAGTTTAGATTAGAATCTAGATTCACTCATTTGCTTCGTATGCAGTCTATATTGGAATCTCTAAAATACTTATATTTAGAAACAAATGGTGTATAAGACATGGGATGCAGCTAACCTCGATGACAAACAACAACATCGCCCATTGTAGCCCTGTGTAAGTAAATGGAAAGGCAATGTTAACTACGATAGGGTTAACATTCACCAAAAATAGTAAATGGTAATAAAACGGCAGCATCTATAGTGATATCTTCATTGTGAAAGAGTAGCACTGTGGCAAAGGGACGGACTAAAAATGGATAGAATTGTTTACTACAAAAGACAACCTACTATAGCCATTGAAACTGGTACAGATAGAAATGAAATTGATAGAGTTAAACATCGCAAGGCAGGTGCTGCTAGAGCAGAGAATGGACCTGTTGTCTATAAAAAGGCAGGGAAAACAGAAAAGATGGGCTAGGCTTTATTACTACAACATGCTTAATACATGAACTGTACAAAACATGGCCATTGCAACTGGTATTGGTAAGATTCAACTGGTGAGTTCATACTTCTTAAGTCCCGAGGGGTACTGCTAGGGCACTTCATATGGACAAGAGCCCGCCCCAAGTCAGCCGCAGCGGAGGTGAGGTGTTCCTCTGGGTCGAAGAGTGGATCAGTGCCCCTGACATGTGTACCTACAAGAAGGAAGTAACTGTTAGAAGCCAAACTGCAATTGCACAAATGATGTAAAATACTGTAAGACATGGGATGCAGCTAACCTCGACGGCAAACAACAACATCGCCCGTTATGTCCCTGCGTAAGTACACGGAAATGCATGTTAAGTACAACAGGGTTAACATCCACTAAAAATAATAAATGGGCAGCATCTCTAATATATCTTCATTGCGGAGAGTAGCACGGTAGCAAATGGATAGATAAAAAATGGATACAACTGTTAGTTGCAACAAGCTTAGCAGCATCCTAAGTTATTTTTGTAAGTTTGTAGCTACTATTGGTGAAATTGAGCTGGACAGTTCATACTTGAACATCACATAGTGTGCCGTATTCAAAATAACAAGGCATGTTTAACTACAACCAACCTAGTATAACAATTGAAACTGGTACTGATAAAAATGCAGTTGGCAGAGTTAAACAACGCAAGGCAGGTGCTGCCAGGGTAGAGAATGGCCTAGTTGTCTATAGAAAGGTAGGGAAAATAACTAAAATGTGTTAGGCATGTTTACTACAACATGCTTAATACATCAACCGTACAAAACATAGCCATTGCAACTGGTATTGGTAAGATTAAACTGGTGAGTTCATACTTGGTAAGTCCTGAGAGGTAGTTGTTGGGCACTTCATCTTGGCCAGAGCCCACCCAAAGTAAGCGGCAGCGAAGGTGAGTTGTTCCTCCGGGTCGAAGCGTGGATCAGTGCCCCTGACATGTGTACCTACAGGAAACTAGTAAATGTTAGAAGTTAAACTACAATTGCACAAATGATGTAAACTACTATATGACATGGGATGTAGCTAACCTCGACGGCAAACAACAACATCGCCCGTTATGACCCTGCGTAAGTACATGGACAGGCATGTTAACTACAAAAGGGTTAGCATCCACCAAAATAAGCAAATGGGCAGCATCTCTAGTGATATCCCGAGTCATGTATTGTAAGTTTGTTGCTGGTATTAGTGAAACTGAGCTGGACAGTTAATACTTGAACATCACACAGTGTGTAGTACTGAAATAAACAAGGCACGAGCATGCTTAATACATCAACCGTACAAAACATAGCCATTGCAAGTGGTACTGGTAAGATTGAGCTGGTCAGATCATAGCTGGTAAGTCCTGGGGGGTAGTTGCTGGGGCACTTCATCTGGGCCAGAGCCTGCACCAAGTCATCGTCGGCGGAGGCGAGGTGTTCCTCCGGGTCAACACGCACAACGGCCATCGCACCATCAACCGCCATTAGCTCCTCGACCTCCACGTGATATGTGGTTGGGCTTGCCTGCCGGTGCTCTGGAGGTAGGGCCGGTGGGGATTTGGAGGCATGAGGATGTTTCACAGGAGCCATTTAAGCAATCAGGCCGGTGCCCTAATAGAGATTAGTGGGTTACCTGACTGGATCGATGATGCTCGGGCAGAACATAGATGTGGTTGAAGCTGTGGTTGCAAACGCGACGGTTTGAGCTACCGGGAGGGGGTGGTGGGGGGAGATACTACGGAAATTTGATGGGTGGGGATGTGGTGGGAGGAATAAATTCTGAAATCGCATGCCTAAAGAAAATTTCGCTGCGAAACTTGAAATTTGGGCGAGGGGAACACACAACATAGACAAAGCGCGTAAAATACTCATGTGCGAGAAAAGAGAAAATTGGCAGATCCTGTCTCCAAAAAATGTACATGTGTAGTTGATTTTTTTGGGTCAATGGTACGCTTGCTTTATTAGGAAACATCGCACATGTAACTGACTTATGGACTATTAACGCAAAAAATGCACATGGGTACGCCATAGGAACCATGTGTTTTGTGATCTTCCAATAATTCTTATATATATCAGCATCTCCAGCCGCACCTAGTTTCAAAAATCTCTTTCATTGTATCAGGACTATCCAATGTACATGAATGAGGCAAGGTGACACCCGATGAACAATCATCAGTTTATGAAAATGCAATCAAGTCTCAACCTGCCTCACTCTCATAGCCAGATTTGATCCTATGCAACAAGAGAGAAGCTTGTTGCCATCCGCCGACACGGCAATTTAAGCCGGTGTGCGGCCAACTCGCGCGGCGAAGTTGGACTAAAAATTAGTTGCGGCCAGCTCTAGTCTCCGGTGGTTTCCGGTGCCTGCGGGCGGATGTTTCAGGAGTATTTAGGGTTGGGTCGCGGCTACAAAACTTCAGTGAGCACATGCTAATCAATGCTCAAAGTGTTGGGTTCTATGGTAGGGTGCGTCGACTGCAAATTAAAATATTCATACGCCCAGAACAACCAAGAACATGCTAGAGCAGATGGATCACAGATCATTACCACTAGACGCATAGTGCGTGTAGCGGAAGAAGAGTTGCGGCAGCGCGTGCACGTGGATCGTCTCCTCCTCGTCCAATCTCCCTCGAACAGCCGGTCGTCGGATCCCATGTATAGATTTGCCGGAGCAGCTCAAGTGCACCGCCTCTAACGGTATCCGCGCGTGCAAGAGGAACAGTGTGTGGCGGACTGCTAGGTCCGATCACATAGTCGGCAGTGAGTGGAGGTGGCTATTCACAACACATGCAAACCCTAATGACAGCACGAAAGCGATCAACTGAATGAGTGTGCCTGACCCCCACTTTATATAGGCGTCCGTCGCGGGCTCAACACTTGGGCCTTGCACGGACCCTAAAGCCCAAAATCTGTTCGGCCTGAATCCGAGTCCGAGTAGGATCACTTCTTACTCATGCAGTCGGACTAGGCCTCACAGGTTTCTTCCCTTAAGCGCTCGACCCCTTAGGTTCAAGTCGGCTTAGTCGCAGGTCGGATCACCTCCGACCTACTCGGCTGGTAGCGGCCTCTAGCAAGGTGTGCCGACCACCAAGTAGACAATGATGCCGGTTGGCGAACCTGTACATCAGACTTCCATTCCTTTTGCCACACGAGATATGTTGTAGGGCTCAAGGTGAGTCTGTCGTCCTTGTGCTAGCCCAATCTCTTTCTCATGATCCTTGTTGCATGGCCATGCTTATCCTGGACGGATCACACGAGGGCCCCAGAGTATATCTCTCCTGATCGGAGGGCAAATCCCATCTTGCTCGAAACCTACCTTCATAACTATCCAATTAAGGAGTAGCATTTCGTTGGCCCAAAGCAGGTCTGTCACCATCCCGAGTACATGCGCCAGCTCAGATCTTAGGACATAGAACATATGTTGTACTAGAGACTCACAGATGACATATTGTTGCATCTCATAGTTGGGTCTGTCCGACTCAGACCTTATCTCGACACGGATCCAACTACGTCGAACCTGACCAGATCCTTCCGAGTCCATATTATCCGGTTAGCATCAAATGCTCCATGGCTAGTGAGACCAAGCCATCGACTGTGTCATATGCTAGTCTAGTCGGCTGCGCGTCCACACATCCCTTTCAATTAGGGACCTTTTAGGATAGTTATCATACAATGCATAGTCCCACAAACAAGTCATGTACTTGCTGATACACATCATTGCTAATGTCCAAGGACTATCTTTATTTATAAACACATAGGAAATATCATCATACATGATTCCCCCTAGGGCATATCTCCAACACAAAGCCCTCAAGGATGCACTTACCGACATTGTACGTTAATAATAGATATTACCAACTTAAAGTACTACTAGTAATTTTCTTTAAAACTAGTACATATGTAGTACTGGTATATGCTCGTAATTAATCATATAAACTTACGGGTGACACATGCAATAACTACTTCTCACATGCTGGCATCAGGGCATGCTGGCCAAACGTTGTCGTTCTCCTATCCGGCTGTCACATCCCTAGCTGCTGGTAGTGCTCTAGGCTAGCTTCATCTGAGCATCATGTTTAAATTTTTGAAACCTGAACTGAGGAATTTTGGAAGCCTCAAAAACTTAAATAAAAGAGGGGCAAAAACCCTAGAAATCTCATTCATTGCTCCAAAATGCTCTTCTTAAATGTTTGATAATTTTTGGTAAGGGTTCTGGTCCCAACCAAAACATTGAACATTTTTTAAGGAATTATTTTTGGGACTTTGGATTTAATTCATTAGCTATTTGAATTTGAATAATATTCATATAATTAGAATATAATTTCAAATACCCCCTGAAATATTTTATAAGCTTTTGGAAAAGTCCATCTAGCAATATAAAATATTCAGAGGAGCTTTGGCATTGTTTGAATTATTATTTTAATTCAAAACAGTGGCAAAAGAATTAAATAAAAGAAAAACAGAACAGAAAATAAAAGACAGAAAGAGAGAAGGACTTACCTGTGAAGCCCACCTGGTGGCCCAACAGGACCGGCCCAGCGCGGCCCAGCCCGCCACCGTTACTCCCCCCCCCCCTGTCGTCTTCCTCTTGCCAGTGGGAGCAGCTGCGTGCTCGCACGCGCGCGGCCGAGGAGGCCACCTCCTCCCTGCCTGGCTGCCTCCTCCTTCCCTGGTCCCTCCCGCGACACCACGCAGCCCCGACCCCCTCTCACTTCTCCCTCGCTCTCTGGACCTCCCTCCCCCTCGCTCCTCTGTTTCCCCTCCCGCGACCGAACGGAGCCGCCGCCACCGACGAGAGCCACCGTGGCTACTGGCCACCCCACGGCTCACCGACGCCCCAGGAAGCTCCGCCGGTCCTCCCTCTACCTCCTCAACGAGCCACGAGGCCCCGGACGTGCCACAACACCGCCCTCGATGCCTTCTTCAACCTCGGGACCGCCGGCCATCTTCGTCAAATTCGCCGGCTCCGGACCGTCCCCGACCTCGCCGAGCGTCCCCTCGTCATCGCCGTGAGTCACTGACCCTCTCCCCTAACTCAGCATGCTCCCCTCCGTGCCGTAGCGCCGTTCCCCACGAGCACCGAAGCCACCGTCCGCCATTGCTGCTGCACGCATAGCCTCCGTGCTCCCCTGGCCTCACTGAGCTGCCCCTAGTGCTCCCCATGTCTAGCAGGTGCTGCCCAGCCTCTCCATTTGCTCACTGATGCACCGTAGCGACGCGCCCGAGCACCACCGAACACCATCGCCGCCAAAGCTCGTCGCCGACATGAGTTCCGGCGACCCCACGACCTCCCACTCGGTCCTCTGGATGCGCGGGAGCAAGGGCCATCCCCTGGTGCCCTCAGCGCGCCAAACTGACGCCTCTAGCGCACGTCCGGCGTGCCCCGCCGTGTTCTGTGGTCGCCGTCGGCTGGTCTCCGGCGTGCTGACGTGGCGTCGTGGTTAGGGGCTAATGACCCTGCTAACTAACCCTGTGACACTGACAGCGGGCCCCGTAGCGGGTCAAAGCCCGAGTCAACGCGGGATTAGCCCCTGTGTCACTGACGTGTGGACCCCACACGTCAGGTTTGACCCGAGCCGGCCCCTGTTGACTTGCTGACGTCATGCCAACGTCATGCTGACGAAGTAATGTTTTCTGGATTTAATTTAATTCTGAAATTCCAGAAAATGCCTAAAACTTCTAAAATTCATAGAAATTCAACCGTAACTCCAAATTAAATAAATTATATATGAAAAATTATCAGAAAAATTCAAGGAATCCATCTGTACCATTTTCATGCATGTTAGAACAACTTATCACTACTGTTTAGGACAAATGAAGTGAATGACATTTAAATAACCACATATGGAGTTTGAATTTGAATCTTGGATTCAAACCAACTTCATTTAATCTGGTTTTAGGTGCATTAGCCCAAAACACATTCATATTGCCATGTCATGATCATGCATCATATTGTGCATTGCATTGATTGTGTTCCCTTCTGTGTTGCCGGTATTTGTCCCCTCTCGATAGACGCGATACCAATGATGTGATCGTTGACACTGATGAAGACTCAATGTTATCTTCAGAAGTGCCAGGCAAGCAAAACCCCCTTGTTCATTCCGATACAATCCCACTCTCTCGCTCCTGCTCTCTTTTACTGCATTAGGACAACACCGATTCAACTGTTACATGCTGCGGTAGTTGAACCCCTTTATCCTCTGCATGACCTGTCATTGCCACAGTAAATAGATGAAACCCACTAGCATGAGTAGGAGTTGTTTGAGCCCTGTTGTGCCTACTCATTCATGTTTGTTTGTCATGCCTGCTACTGCTTAGAGTTGAGTCAGGTCTGATTCATCGGGGATGAATTAGAGGTGTGTGAACATGTCCTACTGTGTGTGAGCTAAGTGTGTGAACACGATTTGGTAAAGGTAGCGGTGAGAGGCCATGTAGGAGTACATGGTGGGTTGTCTCATTGCAGCCGTCCTCAGGAACTGAGTTCTGTGTTTGAGATCCATGATTCAGTTACTACCATACATTGGGCCCTGAAATATGACCCCGCTCGACTTCTTATTCACCCTTGTCCTCTGTCCAAGAGTTGCAAGTAGTTTCTGGTGTTTGTAGCTTACTGGAGGCCGTGGACAGCGCTGACCGTAGGGGTGGGCTGTGATGCGGTAGGTACGTGGCACGGTGTACCGGATGCCCGTTTGGTATCTCGGGAACCCTGTTCACATCGTTTGGGGCTGTGAGCGAAACTCCGGCCGGATCTCCTCATGGATGGAACCCGAATAGGCGATAAACCTGGACTAGAGACTTGAGTGTTTAGGTAGGTCGTGGTCTACACCCACGTCGGCTTTCGCTTGAAGTCTGCCGAGCACATGTCGTGTGCAGACGCTAAGTGGTGGAAACATGTATGAAGAAGTACACCCCTGCAGGGTTATCATCATCTATTCGAATAGCCGTGTCCACGGAAAAGGACTTCTGGGTTGCTTATATCAGTTCATAGACAAGTGAAAGTGGATACTCTAAAATACGCAAGATAAGCGTGAGTGCTATGGATGGCGTTCTCGTAGGGAGACGGGAGCGGATCCATAGTGGTGTATTGATATGGTGAATATGTGGACTCGTGTGCGCCACCTCAAAAGAGTTACATTGCAGTCGTAGTTCAGGATAGCCACCGAGTCAAAGCTGGCTTGCTGCAGTTAAACCCCACCATCCCCTTTGTTGATAATGATGCATATGTAGTTAGTTCTGATGTAAGTCTTGCTGGGTACATTTGTACTCACGTTTGCCTATTTTATGTTTTGCAGAGAGACTTCGGTCTCACTAGTAGTTCCACGTGGACTTCGACGTTTAGCTTGTTACCTCAGCTACGATCTTGTGCCCTCGGCAGGATCTGGTAGATAGTCAGGCTTCTCAGCCTTTTTCATTTATAGATGTCTGTACTCAGACATGATAGCTTCCGCTTGTGCTTTGACTTGTATGCTCTGATTGTTGGGTCATGAGACCCATGTTTGTAATATCTCGCTCCTCGGAGCCTATTGAATAAATTACTTGAGTCGTAGAGTCATGTTGTGATGCCATGTTGTATTTGCACATATCGAGCATATTGTGTGTATGTTATTGAAATGCTTGGTATGTGTGCGATCTGACCATCTAGTTGTTTATCTTTAGTAGCCTCTCTTACGGGGAAATGTCTCCTAGTGTTTCCACCGAGCCATGGTAGCTTGCTACTGCTCCGGAACACTTAGGCTGGCCGGCATGTGTCCTTCTTCGTTCCTGTGTCTGTCCCTTCGGGGAAATGTCACGCGATGAATACTGGAGTCCTGTTAGCCCGCTACAGCCCGGTTCACCGGAGTCCTGCTAGCCCAGTGCTACAGCCTGGATTCACTCGCTGATGACCGACACGTTCGATGCTGGGTCATGGATGCCTGTCCCTGTAAGTCTGTGCCACTTTGGGTTTACGACTAGCCATGTCAGCCCGGGCTCCTTATCATATGGATGCTAGCGACACTATCATATACGTGTGCCAAAAGGCGCAAACGGTCCCGGGCAAAGGTAAGGCGACACCCGTGGGAATACCGTGCGTGAGGCCGCAAAGTGATATGAGGTGTTACATGCTAGATCGATGTGGCATTGAGTCGGGGTCCTGACACCGGCCTTGTCGGCGGCAGCCCACCGTGCTTCGATCTCCGTCGAGCTCTCCTCAGCATGGCGTGTAGCCTCTTCTTTCTTGCGGCGGTGGGACTCTCATTTCTTGACTGCTTTCTGCCTTTTTTGCTCCTTCTGTGCGGCTTTGGCCGCCTCTAGATCCACCGCCCATTCAGCCATGGCAGCATCAAAGTCCGCCCACGTACTTGTGCGGCCACGAGGGCGATGAACTCGGTGCGGCGGGATGCCATTGCTTCCTTACCATGTGTGCGGTCGCGGGCGGCGAGGAACTCAGCGCGACAAGATGCCATCGCTTCCTTACCAGTTACTGTGTGTTGCGGTGCCATGAATGACGCTTGGAGAGAGATCTGGGACAGAGTGGCCGGACGGCTGTACAGTGCGGTGGTTTTTAAGATATCAATGACTAACGATGAAGGAAATTTGGCTTCCCTTACAATCTTGCTCATTCATTATCACAGACAGTTCATCTCCGTCGCCTACGGAAACAGTGTGCGCCGAGCCTACTGTGTGTTGCATTGTGATTGGTCGGAACCCTAGCCACACGAATCACAAGTGGGCACCATAGGATCCGCCGCGATCGAACAACAATCCACGTCCCTCTCATCACACCCATGCAGTTGTAGCTGGATTGGATTTATATGCGCTATATGCCTAGAAAATGCACACAATCCCCTAAATATGGTAAACGAGTCCAGGAAAGTGCCAAATTTGAACACAGTGATTTGCAGGGTGTATGTTCATCGTAGAAAAAAACTCAAGGATAAAGAACGAAGAAAATTTGGATTCCCCTTCAATCTTGGTGATTTCCCTCTCGAAAGAATGGAACTTCCTCGGTGATGGTTCGATTTATGAAGGGCATGCACGATGACATAAGCCAAACCTTCTCAAATTTTTTACCAGGGCATCGTGAGGCCATACCATGGCACCATGCCAGGCGTCATGTTTTTCAAGCATTTATTTCATTTTTCTATAGTTGGAAAACCAATAAAAAATGTTTGTGGTTGACTATGGCCACACATTTCATCGAAATATCTTCCCATTCCTTGTAAAAGGCATGAGAATTTACTAAATGTTTTCCAGACCGTTCTTGTGCACCTTTTCATGGACCGATTGTTTGAATTTGAATTATGTGCATTAATGCCTAGAAAATGCACATAATCCCCTAAATATGGTAAATGAACCCGGAAAAGTGCCAAATTTGAATACGGTGATTTGTAAGGTGTATGTTCATCGTAGAAAAAAACTCATGGACAAATGACGATGGAAATTTGGATTCCCCTTCAATCTTGGTGATTTCCCCCTTGAAAGCATGAAACTTTCGTGGGGATGGTTGGATTTATGAAAGGCATGCATGGCAACATAAGCCAAACATTCTCAAATTTTTACCACGACACGGTGAGGCCATACCATGGCACCACGCTAGGCGCCATGTTTTCCAATCATGCATTTCATTTTTCTATAGTCAAAAAACCAATAAATGATGCGTTTGTGGTTGACTATTGCCACACAATTCCTTGAAATCTCTGCCCATTCCTTGTAAAAGGCATGAGAATTTACTAAATAGCACGAGCATGATTTTCCAGATCATTCTTGTGCACTTTTTCATGCACTGATTGTTCAAATTTGAATTATGTGCATTAATGCCTAGAAAATGCACATAATCCCCTAAATATGGTAATGAGCCCGGAAAAATGCCAAATTTGAACATGTTGCATTGGAGGGGGGTATGTTGATCATTGGAAAAAAATCTGAATGTCAAGCTAGGACAGAAATTTGGATTCCCCTTCAATCTTGGGGATTTCCCCCTCGAAACCATGAAAGTTCCTCGATGATGGTTCGATTTATGAAGGGCGTGCATGACGACATAAGCCAAACCTTCTCACCTTTTTACCAGGGCATGATGAGACCATACCATGGCATCATGCCAGGCGTCATGTTTTTCAGGCATGTATTTCATTTTTCTATAGTTGAAAACCCAATAAACGACGAGTTTGTGATTGACTATTGCCACACATTCCCATGAAATCTCTGTCGATTCCTTGAAAAAGGCATGAGAATTTACTAAATACCATGAGCATAGTTTTCCAGATAGTTCTTTTGCACATTTTCATGCACCGATAGTTCGAATTTGAATTATGTGTATTAATGCCTAGAAAATGCACATAATCCCCTAAATATGGTAAATGAGCCCGGAAAAATACCAAATTTGAATACATTGCATTGCAGGGGTATGCTGATCATAGAAAAAACCTGAATGACACTCGGAAGGAAATTTTGATTCCTGACTCCTTGAATCTTGGTAATTTCCCACTCGAAATCATGAAACTTCCTCAGTGATGGTTTGATTTATGAAGGACGTGCACGACGACATAAGCCAAACCTTCTCAAATTTTTACCAGGGCATAGTGAGGCCATACCATGGCACCATGCCAGCGGTCATGTTTTTCAAGCATGTATTTCATTTTTCTATAGTTGAGAAACCAATAAACGACGCGTTTGTGGTTGACTATTGCTACACATTTCCTTAAAATCTCTGCCCATTCCTTGTAAAAGGCATGAGAATTTACTAAATAGCATGAGCATGGTTTTCAAGACCGTTCTCGTGCACCTTTTCATGCACCGATTGTTTGAATTTGAATTATGTGCATTAGTGCCTAGAAAAGACACATGATCACCTAAATATGGTAAATGAGCCCAGAAAAATGCCAAATTTGAACACATTGCATTGGAGGGGGTATGTCGATCATAGAAAAAACTGAATGACAAACTAGAAAGGAAATTTGGAATCCCCTTCAATCTCGGTGATTTAATATCACACATGATTCATCTCCGTCGCCTATGCGAACTGTGTGTGTTCACCCACATGCAAAAGGAAAAAAGAAAACCCTCGCCCCTTGCCCACTTTGTCCCCACCCAGTCACCGCGGACTCCTCTGCAACTCTGCATCTCATCAACTTCTATCGCGGTGGCCATCCTAAGCTCGACGGCTATCGTCGGCGGGCGGAGGTCGCGCACCAAACGGCATGGGATTTTGCCCATACCGCTTGCCTTCGTCGATCTACATCGACTTGCACCGACATTCTATATTTGGTCGATTGGGGTTTTCTGCGGGATTGGGCGGAGGATTTTTCTCATGGAGAAGGTAATCAATTTAGTGAAATATTCACTCATCTCTTATCGCAGTCCATCCTTCTCTGTTAATCAACTGGTGGAAATCTCCATGGATTCATTCTTCTTCTAGCTGATTCGAGGGTTTTCATTCATGTGTCCACAGTGCGAGCACAAATCGGGCAAGTGTGGTCGCGCCATTCGGAAACGAAGTTCTATCTCACCATTCCGGATGACTTCAGGGAGCGCTCAGTATGTTCAATCTCACCCTACCACGGTCGGCATGGACTAAATTTGCAAACATATACCTGATACGTCCATTTTGCATCATATTTTCCTACTGTTATTTATATTGTTTTTATTTATAATAATGCTTTTTGGAGTAATTCTAATGCCTTTTCTCTCATAGAATACCGGCAGCTGGAATTCTGGACCTGAAAAAGCTATGTCAAGCGACCTATTCTACACAACTCCAAATGAGCTGAAACTTCATAGAGATTTTTTATGGAATAAATAAGAATTATTGGAGCAAATAGCCACTAGAGGTGACCCACCAGGTGGGCACAACCCACCTGGGTGTGCCAGGGAGCCCAGGCGTGCCCTGGTGGGTTGTGCCCTCCTCGACCCACCTCCGGTGCCCATCGTTTGGTATATAAGTCATTTTGACCTAGAAAAAAAGGAGAGAACTTTTGGGATGAGGCGCCGCCATCTCGAGGCGGAACTTGGGCAGGAGCACTTTTGCCCTTTGGCAGAGTGATTCCGCTAGGGGGAACTTCCACCTGGAGGGGGAAATCATCGTCATCATCATCACCAACTCTCCCATCTTGGGGAGGGAAATCTCCATCAACATCTTCAATAGCACCATCTCCTCTCAGGCCCTAGTTCATCTCTTGTGTTCAATCTTTGTACCGGAACTATAGATTGGTACTTGTGGGTGATTGGTAGTGTTGATTACATCTTGTAGTTGATTACTATATGGTTTATTCGATGGAAGATTATATGTTCAGATCCATTATGCTATTTATTACCCCTTTGATCTTGAGCATGATTATCATTTTTCAGTAGTTACTTTTCTTCTTGAGGTCACGGGAGAAATCTTGTTGCAAGTAATCATGTGAATGTGATATGTGTTCGATATTTTGATGGTAAGTATGTTGTGATTACCTTGGTGGTGCCATGTGAATGTCGACTACATGACACTTCACCATACCTGGGGCCTAAGGGAATGCATTGTGGAGTAGTTATTAGATGATGGGTTGCAAGAGTGACAGAAGCTTAAACCCTAGTTTATGCACTATTCTGTAAGGGGCTGATTTGGATCCAAAAGTTTAATGCTATGGTTAGATTTATTCTTAATACTTTTCTTGTAGTTGCGGATGCTTGCGAGGGGGTTAATCATAGGTAGGAGATTTTTTCAAGTAAGAACAACACCTAAGCACCGGTCCACCCACATATCAAATTATCAAAATAGCGAAAACAAATCAAACCAACATGATGAAAGTGACTAGATGAAATTCCCGTGTACCCTCAAGAACACTTTGCTTATCATAAGAAACTGTTTTGGCCTGTCCTTTGCCTCAAAAGGATTGGGCTACCTTGCTGCACTTTTGTTACCATTACCGTTACTTGCTCGTTACAAATTATCTTGCTATCAAACTACTCGTTACTTATAATTTCAATGTTTGCAGACATTACCTTGATGAAATCCGCTTGTCATTTCCTTGTGCTCCTCATTGGATTCGACACTCTTACATATTGGAAGGACTATGATTGATCCCCTATACTTGTGGGTCATCAATACCGTCTATTGCTATGTGGATAAAAGTTACGGTGCCACGTGCATCCTAGACGTCAAAGCCGATTCCCCCCTATTTTAGGCAAATTAATGATGTATTGTTCATTCAGTTACTCTCATTTTTGCATTGAATCTTTGTTACATTATCTATTTTTGTACTTTGCCTTTAGTTATATATTGTTTTGTTCTATCAGTTACTCCCATATTTGCATCTTGCTCTGTTATTTCAATATATCTAATTTACGATCTTAATTTTCATTTTAAGCAGTACATCCCTTGCTTTGCAAGAACACGAGTACAAGGAAATCTTGGGCTTTACTTTGTTGATGACTCCATGGATGTCATATTGACAACGCAACATGGATTTACAATGACAGTTAGCGTAAAACTTGATAAAGATGGTCACTCCTATTTTGATGTGGACCTTTCGAGAAAAAATTCTAATTTTATGAACTGAAAGCTGGCAATAAAATTCTAGTGCATGCACCATAGTTTGGTCTAATTAACATGGATGTTTACTTCCCCAACGTCATCAGTCGATCAAAGTCTGATCGAGGTTAGTGTTCTTTCAACTTTCTCCATGCTGGCATATTACTTAGCAAAATCGGGGTATTTATTCTGACTAACTGATCACTATTTAAGAAACCAATTGTGATTTCATTTTTTTGACTCTGTTCCTAGGTAGTAACAAATTCTATTAACCAATTTATGCGCACTATATATATTCTTTTGCCATGTTCTGAATAAATAATACCTTTCCACCTTTTAAGAAGGATATGTTGGATGCATAGTTAACGATCTGTATGTTACTTAGCGTACCAAATTTCACTGGAAAAACTTGAAGCATGTCATAAAATTTGTTGATAATCTGACAGAGATAGCACAATGTATGAACGCTGGATTTTGGATGGGATTATATATACCTATGGTGCACACATTGAACAAGACCAATTGTGTGCACAAAACGCTGGTACAAAGTCTTATTTTTATGTTGATGTTCATAAACTATATATATCTTCAACGATATGTTACAATTGGTTTTTATTATACATTTCAATAGGAATTGTCCGCTGCAGCTGTTCCTGAATCAATTTCCTGGCATGGTCGAATTACACTTGTGCCTGCTAATAATGCCAAAGTGATTGCAAGGTACTGCATTTCCCGCGGAAATGGAACCATTCAACTTAACAAGTTCTCGCTTGTCATGGCAATGTATCCATTATAAAATTGGAGACACTGTTCTACTCACTCTCTACCAAGGCACATGAGGGTTCTTCCTTTTCATTGTCGAGATGCCGAGTCGCCGTGATCAAGCTGCTTCCAGTGGATAGTTGTGGCTGTTGGCCCTCGGCCTCTTAAAATGTGCTAGCTGTTAGTATGTCAAGTATGTAGATATGGACCATATGGTTGCTGGCCCCAACCTCTTAAAATGTGCTAGTTGTTACTATGTTAAGTATGTAGATATGGACCATATGGTTGTCAAAATCGTGTTACTCAAATTTTGTTAGCCAAGTTCATAAATTTTCATGGAAAGTATTAGTATCATACACAGTTCATTGAGTTTAAGTGTGTTCCAGTAGAGCGGTAGAGTAGATGACATCCATGTTTTCGATGTGGCGATCATCACTGATGTCCAGAAGGCATTTGCATATTAATTGTCCATATTACAAATTCAGATAATATACAGACAGGACAACCGATACAATTGGCATATTTGGCATGCATGAAGAAATCAATTGAGTGTGTGTGTGTGTTGCTAATTTACAAGAATATAACGAACCGCACGCGCACAAAAGAGCTACACTGTGCACCTGACGCTGACCTAGCACGTACATCAGTCATCGTCCATCAGCGTGTCCATCATGGGGTCAGTGGGAGAGGATGCCACCAAGTCGATGACCTACACACCTTGATCGATCGAGGCTGGGGTGGACTCCACATTGGGAATCGCTGGTACTGCCTTGGGCGCATCGTTCAACAGGGCTACCGCGACCGCCGGGTCTGCCCTGGGGACGTCCGGCAAGACGACATTGGCTCTCGTCGGGGCTGCAGGGACATGATGACCCACAAGTGTAGGGGATCTATCATAGTCCTTTCGATAAGTAAGAGTGTCGAACCCAACGAGGAGCAGAAGGAAATGATAAGCGGTTTTCGGTAAGGTTTTCTCTGCAAGCACTGAAATTGTAGGTGATAGATAGTTTTGTGATAAAATAAATAGTAACGAGTAACAAGTAAATAAAGTGCAGCAAGGTGGCCCAATCCTTTATGTAGCAAAGGATAAGCCTGGACAATTTCTAATTATGAGAAAGGAGCTCCCGAGGACACATGGGAATTATCGTCAAGCTAGTTTTCATCACGTTCATATGATTCGTGTTTGGTACTTTGATAATTTGATATGTGGGTGGACCAGTGCTTGGGTACTACCCTTACTTGTACAAGCATCCCACTTATGATTAATCCCTATTGCAAGCGTCCGCAACTACAAAAGAAGTATTAAGGTAAACCTAACTACAACATTAAACATATGGATCCAAATGAGCCCCTAACGAAGCAACACATAAACTAGGGTTTAAGCTTCTGTCACTCTAGCAACCCATCATCTACTTATTACTTCCCTATGCCTTCCTCTAGGCCCAAATAATGGTGAAGTGTCATGTAGTCGACGTTCACATAACACCACTAGAGGAAAAGACAACATACATCTCATCAAAATATCGAACGAATACCAAATTCACATGAGTACTAATAGCAAGACTTCACCCATGTCCTCAGGAACAGACGTAACTACTCACAAAGCATATTCATGTTCATAATCAGAGGTGTAATAATATGCATTAAGGATCTGAACATATGATCTTCCACCAAGTAAACCAATTAGCATCAACTACAAGGAGTAATCAACACTACTAGCAACCCACAGGTACCAATTTGTGGTTTTGATACAAGATTGGATACAAGAGATGAACTAGGGTTTTGAGAGGAGATGGTGCTAGTGAAGATGTTGATGGAGATTGACCCCCTCCCGATGAGAGGATCGTTAGTGATGACGTTGGTGATGATTTCCCCCTCCCGGAGGGAAGTGTCCCCGGCAGAATAGCTCCGCCGGAGCCCTAGATTGGTTCCGCCAAGGTTCTGCCTCGTGGCAGCGGAGTTTTGTCCCGTAAGCTTGCCCACGATTTTTTTACAAGGTAAAAGATCTCATATAGCAGAAGATGGACACCGGAGGCCCACCAGGGGGCCCAGGAGACAGGGGGCATGCTTAGTAGGGGGGGGGGCACCCCACTCTCCTGGCCAAAGTGTGGGCCCCCTGATGTATTTCTTTCGCTCAATTATTCTTATTAATTCCAAAAACATGTTTCGTGGAGTTTCAAGATTTTTGGAGCAATGCAGAATAGGTTTCCAATGTTTGCTCCTTTTCCAGCCAGAATTCCAGCTGCCGACATCCCCCCTCTTCATGGTAAACCTTGTAAAATAAGAGAGAATAGCCATAAGTATTGAGATATAATGTGTAATAACAGCCCATAATGCAATAAATATTGATATAAAAGCATGATGCAAAATGGACGTATCAGGACATATGCATGCGCCTCGTGCGGCGGCCACCACTGCCGCAGTTGTCCTTGCGTCGTCGAGGTCCCTCCTTCACCACCTGCACCATCCGCGGCACTCTGCACTGAGCCAGTAGTATCGGCCGCTTGTGATCCCTGTTCACTTTTGGAACAACCCTGGCTAACCTGGCGGCTTGCTCGTACCGTGTTTCCTGCTTCCTCTGGTCGTTGTCGAGAGAGGCGGCGGCATGGCCATTGACCGCCAAGCCGACCATCATGCCTTCAGCCTCGATTCTAACATCGTGTGACTCCATCCCATCGTCGGCCATTGGGGGCATGCCGGTATGTATAGGTAACTAGCTAGCAACTAGATCAATAGCGAGTCGCCGCCGGTGGACATTACTGTGGTTATTTATAGCTTGCAGCTAGCTAGGGGATTGGGGATTTTACAATTCACCCATGTGGAGTACGGGAAGCATTCACTGGAGTTCCAGAAGACTAAGTGGAGCACACAACCCGAATACCGTATGCGGTGTCACGTGTTATCTATCACACATGTGTTAACATAAGGAAATGTATGTGTAACTTACTAATCATCGCACATGAGTACTCGCAGATGCATCGTGTGCGTTACTCCAAGCCACCGCAAGCAACTAGTTTGCATTTTTCAAAGTTTTCTGTACACACAGAATCACACATGAATTAACTGTAGTAACCGCCTGTGTTATAATTTCTCATCGAAAACAGTTCATCCGAGTGGGTTGTTTGCCGCGTATCACACACATCTTGTTTACACGAATCATTTGTGTTCTTTTGGCTCAGTGCAAACAGTTCATCTATGTGATCTGTATGCCGCATATCACACACATCATGTTAAGTTGAACCGTTTCTGTTGTGTTCCCTAATCGAATACAGTTCGTCCTGGTGAACCGTATGCCGTATATCACACACACACACCTTATCTGGCTAACCGTTTCTGTTGTATTCCCTTATAGTAAACAGTTCATCAAAGCTAACTGTATGCCGTATATCGCACACACTTTGACATGGTTGCCCGTTTTTGTTGTTCTGCCTCATCGAAAAAAGTTTGTATGGATCAATCGAATGCCCTGCATCGCACATGCAACTAAAATCTGAACCGTGTTTGATGTATCCTTCATCGCAAATGTTTTGCATCTTTTTTGATGGTTTTTACATCATCTTTTGTGATTAATGCATGGCACATAATTTCGTCAAAGGGTCTCTGATCGTAGTGTCACATTAGCAGCATCCTGCAGTAGTGATAGGATTACATGAGATCTCAAGGATCAAATAATAGGAAATAATCCTACCTAATCTATAGTCATAGCTACACTGATTACATGCTGAAATATACATTAAGGTTCCCCCTCATTCTCAACCGGCCACAAGGTTGAGATTGTGTTGTAATTTCTCCACATGACTTTTGTAGCAGGTTTAGTGAAAGCATCTGCCACTTGATCACTGGAAGACACAAAGTGAACATCCAAAGCTCCTTGCGTCAATTTTTGTCTTACATAGTGAAAATCCACCTCAATATGGTTTGTCCTCGCATGAAATACTGGATTTGCACTCAAATAGGTGGCACCTAAATTATCACACCACAAAATTGGTGGTCATGGTAGGAACACTCCCAATTCCCTAAGCACAGATTGTACCCAAGTAACTTCAGTTGTGTCATTTGCCAGTGCCTTGTACTCTGCCTCAGTATTGGATCATGAAACTGTGGGTTGCTTATGAGCACTCCATGATATCAGGTCAGGACCAAGAAAGACCACAAAACCACCAGTAGAGCGTCTATCGTCGACACGTCCTACCCAGCCAACGTCAGTGAACACACTCAGAAGTGTGGAGCTTGACCAGCTAATAGAGAGTCCAGTAGTCATAGTACCCTTGATATACCTTCGTATGCGCTTCACTTCCTCCCAATGCACATGAGTGGGTTTGGCTAGATATTGGCACACCTTGCTGACAGCAAACAAAATATCATGATGAGTGAGGGTAAGATACTGCAACCCTCCAACCATGCCGTAGCTAAAAGCACCATCATGACTGAGAGGAGTACCAAGATCTGCTACCAACTTATCAGTTACTCACATAGTAGTAGAAACCCTTGCAATTCTACATATGAGCATGATGAAGAAGATCATCAGAATACTTGCGTTGAGACAACACCATTACCCCTGAAATGTAGGTGGCTTCAATCCCAAGGAAGTAAGAAAGGCGACCAAGGTCCTTAATGGGAAAGGACCCAGCTAGAGTGCGAAGCAAATGATCCACTGTATGGGAGTAGGAGCCAGCAATGAAAATATCATCAACATAGACCAACATGTAAAAGAATACATTGCCTTGCCGTAAAATGAAGAGAGAGGTGTCAGCCTTGGATGAATGAAACCCAAGTTGTTGCAGCCGATCACTGAGGTGGGAGTACCAAGCCCGCGGAGACTGTTTGAGTCCGTAAATAGACTTTCGAAGCTTGCAAACATGGTGAGGAAATTGAGGATCCTCAAAACCTGAAGGCTACTGCATGTACACATTCTCATTATCAAACCATGAAGGAACACATTGCTGACATCAATCTGGCGCAAACACCAACCCTGCAAAACAACAAGTGATAGCACAAGGCGAACATTGGCCGGTTTAACAGCCGGACTAAAGTGGCAACATAATCAACACCATACTGCTGAGTAAACCCATGAGCAACTAGGCGAGCTTTGTACTTGTCAAGAGAGCCATCAAATCCTTCCTTGACCTTAAAAATCCACTTACAGCTGAAGATGTTAGTGCCGGGAGGACGAGGCACAAGTGACCACGTCTGAGTGCGCTGAAGGGCAGAGAACTCCTCTTGCATAGCAGCTATCCAAGTAGGATATATAAGAGCCTGCCGATGCGTAGTTGAAAAAGAGAAGACGACACTAAAACCGCGATGATGCCGATTATATCGGACAGTGCCATCAGACAGAACCTTTGGGCGCCGAATATTGTTTTGTAGGCGTGTGCGAGCACACTCGGGAGGGGGTGCCAGCGAGGAAGCCGACGACAAGGTGTCTGCTGAGGATGCTCGGGCGGTCGCATCTACGTGCACACATACACGATCGAGCGTTCCAGGCATAGGCGCGTCGGGAGCTGCTTGCCCAGCCCCATCGGATGCAGCCGCGTCAGGCGCTAGCGCGTCAGATGTAGCTCACCCATCCTCGTCGGGTGCATCTGCGTCGTGTGCACCTGCATCGGATGAAGAGGCTCCATGCTGGGCCATGGCATGCATGAGCGACATAGGCCCGAGCGACTGGGCCACAACAATCCCATGCGACGGGGTGATGCCAGAGGGAGTGGGCCGGCGACCAGCATCGGAGGGTGCCGATGCGCATGCTAGGCCAGCAGGATGCAGCCTCGTGGTGCAAGCGGGCTGAGTGAATGGGGGTGTAGCATGCATGTCTTTCACGCCAGTCGCGTTGATCGTGGAGAGCGGATGCGTGTCTGTACCCGCAGGACATGACTCAGGAAACAAAACACACAGATTGTAGTTTCCCACATTAGCATCCTGAACTACTAGCTCATCAGAAGGAAAAGTCATGGGAGAATTTAAGAGAGACAAATCGGGACACACACTAGTCGCAAATGGAAAAACATTTTCATCGAAGACAACATCTCGGGAGATATAGATGCGACCAGTGGACTTGTCAAGACGCTTGTACCTTTATGAAATGGACTATATCCAGGAAAAACACACATCTTTGAGCGGAACTCAAGTTTCTAAGAGTTATATTTGCGAAGACTTGGCCAACATGCACAACCAAAGACATGAAGAAAAGAGTAATCAGGAGTGATGTTAAGGAGGCGTGTGAGTGGTGGCATATTTTGAAGGGTCCGGCTAGGCATGCGATTGATCAAATAAGATGTGGTGAGAAAAGCTTCATCCCAATAACACAAAGGAAGATTGGAGTGAGCTAGGAGAGGAAGCTCGATTTCAACCAGGTGATGGTGCTTTCGCTTAGCGATACCATTTTGTTGGGATGTGTGTGGACACGATATGCTATGAGAGATACCAACATGTTGAAAACAATCAGATTGAACTGAACAGATTTTTGTGTTAAGAAGTCGTGCGACATCACAACAAAAAAATACACTTCCGTGATGATACGTGTTTGTCACAGTAGGTCACGTTTTTTGTCATGCATGTACATCCATGACGATTTTGTAGAATGAAGATAGTCATACCTATGTTGTCGTAGAAGTGTTTCATGACAATACCAAAATTATCATCATGGAAGTGTCCACTTCCATGACAATAAATGGCACATCATGGAAGTGTTTTTGTCAAGGGTAACCGACACGTGGCATCCACCGTAACGGTTCGCTGCTAAGCTATCGGGTTCAGGTTTGGATCCGATAACCTGTTAACAGCCCCGACCAATGGGGATTTTCCACGTGTAAAATTCTCATTCGCTGGATGATCCACGCGTCAGCTCATCATTGGGAAAGATGTCATCCACTCATTGTACAGGAGGCGCCTATTTATACATTGGCATGTGGCAAGGCCCAACAATGGCCCATTTAGGTGAAAGAGGCCGGCCCAGTCAAAATTAGCAGGTGGCCGATATGGGGCCTACTGGTGTCTGGTCCATTTAAGCCCACGACCCATATGAGATTTGCCAATTCGGCCCGTCAATGGTCTGTTAACTATTTGACACCATTGCAGCCCATCGTCAGTTTGATCCTGTTGACAGCCCGCTATATATTTGAGCTTATCGTCCCCATGTGGTTTCGGCCTGTTAACGACCCATTCAAGGAATGGGCCAATCTTTAGGATGTACGTCTTTCGGCCTTTTAGCGACCTATTTAAGTGTTGGGCCAATTTCCAGCCCTGTGTGCCTTTCAGCCTATTAACAGCCAATAAATGAGTTGGGCCACTTGCAGCCAGACATGAGTTTTGGCCTCTTAACGGCCCATGTTCTTCATGACCAATACCAGCCCGGTTTCTCTTTCGGCCTGCTAAAGGCCCATAACACAGTTGGGCCATATACAGTCCAACCTGACTTTTGGCCTCTTAGTGGCCCATGCTCTTCATGGTCCAGTACCAGCTCACTGTCACTTCCGGCCTACGAAAGGCCCACAATACAGTTGGGCCATATATAGCCCGACCTTAGTATCGGCCTGTTAACGGCCCATGAAATCAAATGGGCCCAGTTATTGCCCGCTTTGATGTCAGCCTGTTCACGACCCGGGAGGTAACAGGGCTGAGCATTAACTATTGGCCCATTTCAATTATAGCGGCCGAATAGAGCTTTCGGCCTGGTTACGGCCCATTAACATAATGAGCCTAGTAGAGTTCGAACATGTCTGTATGCCCATTTAGATAACGCCGATGCTGGCCCAGCTATAATTTGAGCCCATTATGACGAGAAATTATGGAGAGGACAAAACCGATCAATCAATGGCCTATGAGAATTTTGGCCCATGTGAGCCCATTAGGGAAGCCTATTAAGGGTCGTGGGTCGCTTCCTTCATTTGGGCCCACGACTTTTCATGCTAACTAATAATTTCACTCCTTTTTTGCCTTCCTAGTGACCAGTTAGCTGGAATGCGAGGCGCGCTAAGCAAACGTACGACATACAAGGAAAAATGTTGCACATCCAGCATATATTACAGGAAATTACATCCACTGGGCAATCAAAGATTGATGCCAGTGCAAATAAATGAACAGAACTTAACGATCTACAACCTCACAATCTGCAACCTCTGCACAGATGACGCCCCTAATCATGTGAGCAAGTTCTTCCTTCTTTGCTAGACTATCTCTGAAAACATTGATCAGTTGTTGTTGTGCAAGAATGTGCACCTCTGATTCCACCATGATTTCCACAATTGCTTCAGCAAGTAATTCGTTTACAAACATACATTTTTTCCGTTGGATTCAAGGCAGAGGAAACTCAACAGATTTAGATGGCGATTTTGGCAGGCTTGTATTATTGATAGTGGAGAGTGTCTTGACCACTGCCTCATAACATAAATTAGGAGGGGAACCGAACAAATTAATTAAGAGTTATTGCCATATTATCTGGCCTATATTTATTGGAAAGACACAATGGGGTTGCCTTGCTGATTCAGAGTTTTTCTTCTTATCTTCAGCAGCCTGCACCAAATTAACACACTAGCATTGCTATCATTGGCTAGGTCAGATAATAAGAAAGCAACATTGACACAACAAACGTTTGGGCAACTAGACCACACCAGCCTACACCAAACTAACACAATATGACACATCTATCATCTGCTAGGTAAGGTAATAGGAAAGCAACATTGACACAATGAATGATTGGGCAACCAGAATAACACTACAATTTAGTAATGTGCATGATATGAGATAGTACACTCATGCAACTCAGTATGCAAAACTACCAGGCAGTTTTCCTTACAAAAATCAACATTGTCTCCTTTAATTATACATTTTGCTACAAGTAAATTTAGATCAGATAAAGGTTGGATTCATGTTGATTAACAAAATGCATGCTGATGTAAAAATTTAGTGATATACAATAGGTACTTACATCAGCATTACAGCATAGAGAAATCCCGTAAGATACTTTCCTCGAGCACAATCCCAGTTTAGAAAATCTTCTATCCTTTAAGCTTATTCTCTAAAAGAGAGATGGGTAAGAAACATGTAGAAAATATGATCTGAATGCTATAAAATTTCATGATGTGAGGATACACACACGCTTTTTAGACTGGAGTTGACATATTTTCGCTGGACTGGAGCGTACTAGTTCTTTGGCCACCTGAATCTGCTTATTATCAGTAGGAATTGGGTTTCTCTATGCTAGAGAAGTATCTATGAACACTGGAGTTGGTTTACTATCTCCTGGCATTTCGATCTTTTGCAAAGAACTTGTTTGTAACCCTTCAGGTTCTAACATAGCCGTCTTCCCCTTGCATGCCTTATATAGAAGAATGGTGCTTTAGTTATAAAGCATGCTACGATAGAGAGATGGAATAGGTAATGAAGAATAGAAAGGCATGACATATTGACATGTATTTCTTCCATCCGGAAATAAATGGATGTGTCTAGGCGTATTTCAGTTCTAGACTCATCCATTTTTATCCATTTCTGTGACATGTAATCCGGAGGGAGTATGATGTAAGAGCTAGGATACGACAGGACAACAGAGTAAAAAAAGCACTAGTTGAATGTAAAACTGTATGATAACGGAATACATACAGAAAAACACTAATGCAACATATGCTTGTATGATTGGGAAACTAAGATGGTATTGCAACAAACCACTAGAACAACACTTCAATGTAAAAAAGAACATTGTATGGTAGACAGATGAAGTACATACTGGTGAATAATAATGCATAAGATATTCAGAATCATGATGTCCAAACTAAGTAGATGGCATTGCGACAGAGTAGAATGACAGTACTTGAATTTGAAAACATTTTATCATGGATGGAATAGGTACTGAAAAACAGGAAGGCATGACATATTTACAAGCATGATAAGCAGGCTAAGCGCATGGCATTGCAACAGAGTAGAGGCACTCCAGGACATTATATGCATGTTGTACCCTTATCACAGGCCAAGTTAGAGCAAGGACCTTGTGGGGTGAATAGGATTCGACATCTTTCTGCAAGTCTTCTGAAGAACTGCCTTTACATGTTCCATCATATTGGGTATCATTGACGTCAAGTTTGTTGGCCCTTACATTGCTCCGTGAGGTTCTTGTGGATATATCCATGTGTACTATTATATCTGACATGCATGGAAGACAACTAATAGTTAGATTTATGTAACGAGTGCCTATAGGAGATGACGTAAATAGTAGGACTGGGCTTAACTAGCAGCAACAGGTCTCAAAAACTAAACGGAGAACACAGATGAAAGCTACAGAATATGTATTGTTTGTACTCAAGATTAACTAGATGGCACACAAAAGTATTAAGAACAACATATGTAATACTAGAAGTGGTATAATCACCAACATTTGGGATAACATTAATTGATGGATGATAACTATGGAACAACGTTACCTAAAGAACAAGTCTCTTATCTGAACTATGGAACAACGTTAACTCCTGAACAAGACTCTTAAGAGATTGGCATGAATATACAGTGAAATGTGATAATCTATTTTCCATGCTTAGATGAATAAGAAAGCCATAAATGTTGCAGACAAGTAAGATGTGGGTACAACCTATCTGGCCGCCATCCATAGGAGTGAGCATCATGTGCTGACTTGTTGATGGCCCTGCAGTTGTTGTGGCTCTCCCTGTCGGGCACGCACATTCGATGCAGGGAACTGTTGAGTGGGGACTATAACTCCCTTCTCGTGTATGCTTCCCTTGTTGGAGCAACTGCAATGAGAAGGAAGATGGTGTGGTTGAAGATGCAGAAAACGCAAAATGTTAAGAACGACACATATCTCCGATCTGAAGAAATACCCTGAGAGATCAAGAGTGAAGTCCGAGAGTGGTCACGCGTCTATTGACTGAAAACTAAATTGGGGTCACACGATTTTATTTTATTTTGGTACTGTTTGATCTACGCCAGATGGATTGATGGCCGTCTTGTGCCTCCCGGCTGACACTATTCAGAATCTTCCCAGAAGAGCCAACGACCATTGGCAGAGCAGCCTGCTTTCGCCGTCCCTGGCCGCGAGAGCTTCGACCAAAACCCCGCTCCCCGCCCCATCGCACTGCTGTGGTTGTGCCGCCCCTGGCTAATCTACAAAGATTCGCCGTCATCTAGATCCGGCGGCGGCAGTATCTTCAACCCACACAACTCTAAGATAGCCACCTAAGCGCTGCTTCCGTTGCGAACTTGCGCCCCCGCACCCTTACGTTAGACACTAGCCAACCGACAGCCTAGGAGCTCCTCCGCCTCGAGGGTTGCTGCTTCCCATTGGGAATCGATTCGCCCAGAATAAAAATTCAGATCACGGACGCCTAAATAAAGTGATTTGAGATGAGTGTATGACCTATCTTGCAGCCCAGTGAAGTAGGCAGCTCCAGCTTCCGAGTCGGTGAGGCTGGCGGGATTGTGGTGGCTATCGGCGGCAGGAAAGCAGAGATGTCGCGAGAATCGATGGCTATGGGGAAGCATCGTCGGGGCCCTGGACGCATCCGAAGTTGGAGCTGCTCCGGTGCCTTGCACAACGGCGGGGATGAATAGACTCTTCTATGGTTCACGTGGCCGTCATTGAGGCAGCTCCAGCAGAACAGAGTAAGGGGCACACGACCCAGTGCACAACAGCAAACGGACAATGTCTCCGGCATTAGGGAGGGGACGGCGGTGAATTTGGTGCGGTGGGGGCGCCATGGAGGAGGGGCTGAGGTTTTGCGGCTGGGGAGAAGGTGATTTGGCGCCCATGATGTATGAATAGGGAATTGCGAGGGGTGAGGGAGTCCTGGATTAGGGGGTATCCGGACAGCCGGATTGTGTACAACGTGAAGATACAGGACTCAAGACTTCGGCCCGTGTCCGGATGGGACTCTCCTTTGCATGGAAGGCAAGCTTGGCGATCCAGATATTGTGTTTCCTTCCTTGTAACCGACTCCATGTAAACCCTAGCCCTCTCTGGTGTCTATATAAACCAGAGAGGTTGGTCCTTAGAAGGCCGATCACAATTACAATCATACCATCATAGGCTAGCTCTTAGGGTTTAGCCTCTACGATCTCGTGGTAGATCTACTCTTGTACTATCCATATCATCAATATTAATGAAGCAGGAAGTAGGGCTTTACCTCCATCGAGAGGGCCCGAACCTGGGTAAACATCTGTGTCCCTTGCTTCCTGTTACCATCAGCCTTGACACATAGATCGGGATCCCCTACCCGAGATCCGCCGGTTTTGACACCGACATTGGTGCTTTCATTGAGAGTTCCTCTGTGTCGTTGCTGTCAGGCTCGATGGCTCCTTCAATCATCATCAACGACGCTGTCCAGGGCGAGACTTTCCTCCCCGGACAGATCTTTGTGTTCGGCGGCTTCGCACTACGGGCCAATTCGCTTGGCCACCTGGAGCTGATCGATAGCTATGCCCCCGGCCACCAAGTCAGGTTCGGAAACTTGAACTACACGGCGGATATTCGCGGAGACTTGATCTTTGACAGATTCGGGCCAGCACCAGGAGCGCCGAATAGTCATGATGAGCACGACTTAGACCTGCTGTCAGATGATGCTCGGGATATCATCCCAGCAGAAGCCCCGGATCTAAATCCGGGGCAGGTTGCGTTGCCTAAGGACGGAGGGCTGGACCCCGCCCCGCAGGCCGTACCCTCATCGGCGATGGAGCCGAACACAGGCCTCACTTCTGAGGGAACTCGTGATTCCGGACCCTCGGATTCATATCCGGTCGTAGGTTCCAGTCCGCGCGTCCCCAAGCCCGCCGAGCCTGGTTGGGCTCCGGTGATGGAGTTCACCGCGGCGGACGTCTTTCAGCACTCGCCCTTTGGCGACATGCTGAACTTATTGGAGTCTCTCTCTTTGTTAGGAGACTCTGGGCCGAACTATGTCCGGCTTGAGTGGGAAGCGGACGATGACGGAATTCGTTGCCCACCCACCACCCACTTCATTGCCACGATCGATGATTTAACCGACGTGCTTGACTTAGACTCCGAAGACATCGACGGTATGGACGACGATGCAGGAGAACCACAGGGACCACCGCTCACAGGGCGGTGGGCGGCCACCTCCTCATACGACATATATATGGTGTACACTCCAAAGGAAACCAGTGGGGGTGAGGCAACGGAGGATAACCCCTCAGGGAGAAAAGCAAAACATGTGTGTTATCGGCGCCACTCCAAGCCCCGCCACATCAAAACCGGCCCCGGAGACGAAAGCAGTCCAGATGGTACCGAAGAGGAATACAGCCCCAGTCAGCCTACACTCAAGCAGGCCGGACCAATCACGATGGGATGCTTGAAGAGGGACAATTATACACCCCCCTCTGACGACGAGGCAAGCCTCGGCAATGAAGAATTCGGCGTACCTGAAGACCCAGTGGAATAAGTTCGCTTCAAGCGACGGCTCATGGCCACGGCAAGGAGCCTGCAAAGGAAGCAAGAGCAGCTTAAAGCTGACCAAGACGTGCTAGTGGATAGGTGGACCAAGATACTGGCCACCGAAAAGTAAGAACCCGACAGCCCCAGCAAAGGGCATACACGGCACAACTGGCTACCTAACCTCGAGCAGGAAAACCACATGCACGCACCCAGACGCCCACACATCACTATGGTCCAAGACAGTAAGAAGCATACGCGAAGAGGCACCCTCAAGCCTCAGCGCAACGGCAACAAACGTCAAGTCAAGGAAACTGGTGCTAGGTCCAGTAAATACCAGTCCGGTCAACGGACAAAGAGCAGCTCAAGCCTATTCGGCCCAAGCCACACGCTCGATCAACCATGCGAAATTCATGGTACTCCTAGAAGGATGGCAAAGCATACCAATAGAGAATGCAGGATCCTCAAAACAAAGCGGCTGGTCGCACGCCGGAAGCAATAAGGGGAGGTGCCTCATCAAGACCCCCCTCCCCAGAGCGTAACAGTACGGCCGATCGCCCAGGATCACATAAACCACATCAAGTCAATTGTAGTACCTCTAGACCTAGTAGTCCGGGGGCTCCATAACACGCAAAGCCCACAAGGGCATGAAGCCACGAAAAACATCTCCTAAAAGATGTAAGGCGCAAAGGCCAAGTTTTATTGGCCCACCACTCTAACGGTTGTCTTCGGATCACCCAAAAAATGCTACGCCAAAGAATAAATCTTCGGCACCTTCCCACCATACGGTAGTTTACCGTATGCCAACGGGATAAAGCACGTTGACTAGATCCCACATGGTAAATCACTCAGGCCAACTATCCGGACACCCATTGAGGAGTCCGCGCTACCTCATGGTACAATGGCTACGTTCACCAGGGTCCGATAAGGAACCCTTAGACTAACCACAAGAGGACGCCCAACTACCTCATAACATTTGCCTTCACAAACTAACTTTGACTCAGAACAGGATTGGCGGCGTGGAACGAGTCCGGACACGCAATGGCAGGAACATGCAGAGAGAAGGCAGTTCGGATTCAATATTGATCCACTCACAACCCCCTCCAGTCCGGTCACCACAGGTTCCACCAAACAACACTTCTTTTCATACATCATACTCATATGCATAGACATATCATCCTCCTACAATGCGTAGACTTAAATAACAATTACCGGTCGTCGTTTATCGCCGACGCCTCTTCGCCGAAAATGACAGCCACGCTCCGCATTCGCCCGCTTACACCAAGGGCTTCACAGTGCGGCAATAAAGTCCGACCACCTTTTCGGTCGCTCGGCACCCCAAACTTATAGCACTATATGCATCAGCTCCGAATCATGTCTTGGGTCATTGGTTGGGTTTGCCCGGCTCGCATGTTTTGGTACCTTACGTTCCGTTTTGTCGGCTAAGGTAGCGCTGGGAGAACTACTGCAATTGTGTCCCGGTTCAGCCGGACGAGCACCTCAGTAGAGAAAGCCGAAAACCAACCGTCATGATGAAGCGAGAGCTGGTCAGCTGTTCTAGAGGTTATAAAATCCTTAAAGATTTATTCCGCACAACGCCATTATAAATGCTGAGTGCGACGGATCGGTCTTCTGATCAGGCGCCAATAGAGCCCCTAGTTCGGCCTTCCAAACACTAGGGGCTGCGCCGACCATACTCGAATTCCTATGGCTAAGTGAGAGTAATAAAGCCTTATAGTCCGATTGCCTAGTTCGCGAAAAGAGACACCTCCTCAAAAGGACCCAACTATGGGATAAAGAGCGTCCAGATATATCCCGAACACCCCTGTATTCTTTTTACGAGGGGGCAGAAGCCGACGACTGGCCAACTCTCAGGATTTGCATACAATAAACAACCGCACAGGAACAACATATGTTCAAACAAAACAGGCAATATATACAAGCCATTATCCCATATTACAAAAAGCGGCACAAATGCCCTCAGGGAAATATAATGTCTTTAGCACACTTGTCCGCCGCAAGGCGGGCCCCTTTCAGTACAGTTTCATAGTAAAACTCGGGCTTGCGGTGCTCCTTACCCTCTGGCGGCCCCACAGTCATCAGCTTCTCCGCGTCAAGCCTCCCCCAATGCACTTCCGCATGGGCAAACGCCATGCGCGCGCCTTCTATACAGACTGATTGCTTGATAGCATCAAGCCGAGGACATGCGCCAACAATCCGCTTGACGAGTCCGAAGTAACTACCTGGAATCGGCTCCGCAGGCCACAACCGGACAACTAAGTACTTCATGGCTAGTTCGGCCGCATGGTGCAGTTCGACCAGCTGTTTCAGCTGATCGATAAATGGCACCGGATAGTTCGGCGCCAGATACTGTGACCAGAAATCCCTCTCCGCAGTCTTCTTTTCCTCGGTGCGGTAGAATTGGGTGGCATCTGATATGCTACAAGGAAGATCCGCAAAAGCCCCTGGAAAAATAAGAATTCAGCTTGCCTCTTAGGATTCTTCCCATTATCACATATAAAGAGCTAAGAATACAGAAGGCCTTACCAGCCGCTACTTTTCGGGACTCCTGAATGTCCCGCATAGCACCTCGGGCTTCTTCTCGAGCACCTTCCGCAGCCTCGAGAGCTTGGGCGAGTTCGGATTCTTTCCCTTTGAGACTCTTCCCCAAGCCCTCGCTTTTTTTAACAGCTTCCTGGAGCTCTCGCTCAGCTGCCATAACCCTGGCCTCGTGTTTTTCACGAAGTGCCTGTTCAGCCTCAGCCTTCTTGTTGGCATCAGCCAAAGCTTTCTTTAGTGCCTCACATTCGGCACCCGCTCCTAGAGCACACAATACAAATATTTTTCATTACGCACAACTATTCGTTCGTGCCAACTTCAAGACAAATGTTTTCAACATACCTTGCTTGTCTTCCAATTGCTTCTTCACACGGCTGAGTTCCTCCTCGACCCGTGTAAGGCTCTGCTTCAGTTCGGACACTTCTGCAGTATAAGCGGCCGTCCTCTCTTCAGATGCCTATTTTCACGAAAAAGGGTAAATGTCATTCTCATAGGCTCCTGCGGGAGCAGGGGATTTGATCCCCTGCCCGGCTTTTTCTCCTCTGCTGGACAGTGCATCAGGGGCTACTACTCATATTATGACAATTCCTCAAAGGTTTCCTAGGAAACATACCTCAAAAGCCTTTATAAGGCCAAGGCAGGACTCGTTCAGCCCGCTCTCGGCGGACTGAATCTTCTCGACCACCGCGCCCATGAGGGCCCGATGCTCATCAACAATAGACGCGTTCTTCAATGCTGTCGATAGACCGCCAGGCAGCTTTGCTCGAACAGAGGACGCCGGCGGGGTAGGCAGGCCCCACACCATCGGGGGTGGCTGCTTGCTCGATCCTGGAACCCTAGAGGTCCCGGGGGCCGTATCCATCCCCGCGTGTCCGGCACCAGGGACATATCCTCCCTGGTCCGGGTCTTGTCGAGATGACGCCTCAGTGTTGCGCCCGGACTTTGGGGAAGGGGGCTGCGGAGGCGTCTCGCTCGCCAAGGCGTCTGAGCCCAGTGAATCCTCCGACGAGGACCGGCCGGCGCAGGACCTTGCTGGACTGTGCAATATGTAGGCAACAGTCAAAACTACTATACCCAAAAACAATCCCGGACGCATATGCGTGTTCGGATACTCACGACTTCTCTAGAGGCTGGGCCCTGGGATCCTACTCCGGGCTGCTATCGGCAGCCGTGGGGGATGCCCCTGGGAGGGAATTTCCCCCCCTCTTGGGCGATCCGGCCTCTAGATATGTGGAGGCCGTCCTCTTCCTCCCGCCATCAGAGTGAGGCTCATCCTCCTTTGCCTCCTCCTCTTCGTCCTCAGACGAAGGATCATCGCTGGAGTCTTCGGATTTGGCGTCCGAAGCCTCGTGACGGCGAAGGCCACTCCGGGTCTTCTTGACCTTCTTGGAGGCCTCTTTCTTTGGCGCCTTGTAAGGCGCGGGGACCAGCATCTTCGTCAGAAGAGGTCCGGCCGGTTCCTCTGGCAGGGAGGCTGGACAATGTATCTGCTCCACCTTCTTTATCCATCCCTGAGGTCACAATGAAACACGATTAAGGTGTCTCCCTCATGACATGCCAGCTGAAGCATGAATAGACAGAGTGTGGCTGTGACTTACCGAGCTTGGAGTATGGGATGGTTGATACCCACGGTCCTCGGCGGGGCCCGGCCACGATTTGCTGGACTTAGAGAGCACCTTCCAGATATCCTTGTGGGAGGAATCATAAAGCCCCCGAAGGGTTTGGTGCTCGGCTGGATCGAACCCCCACAGAGTACAAGATCGGCGCTGACAGGGGAGGACCTGGCGAACTAGCATCACCTGGACTACGTCGATGAGTTTGACGTCCCTATCGACCACACCCTGAAGGCGCGTCTGGAGTAGTAACAACTCATCAAACGAGCACCAGTTCAGGCCCTTCTCGGGTCAGGACGTGAGCCGTAGTGGATCTCCGGATCTGAACTCTGGAGCTGCCGCCCACTTTTTGCCGCGTGGTTCGGTGATATAGAACCACTGCTGCTGCCACTCCTTGATGAAGTCGTTGAAAGCACCTTTCGGCCAAACAGCCTTGGGCATCTTGCTTACCATGGCGCCGCCGCACTCGGCGTGTTCGCCACTCACCACCTTAGGCTTCACATTGAAGATCTTCAGCCATAGGCCGAAGTGAGGTGGGATCCGGAGAAAATCCTCGCACACGACGATGGACGTCGAGATATTGAGGAAGGAGTTAGGGAAAGATCGTGAAAATCGATCTCATAGTAATACATGACTCCCCGAACGAACGGGTGAAGGGGAAACCTGAGCCCACAGACGAAATGGGGAAGGAACACGACTCTCTCGTGAGATTCCGGATTAGGGACGACCTGTCCCGCCGGTGGAAGACGGTGGCCGATCTTCTGGGCCAGATACCCGGCTCCCCGAAGCTTCTTGATGTCCTTCTCCTGGACAGTTGAGGCCATCCATCTGCCTCCTGCTCCGGATACGGACATCTTTGGAAAGCCTCTCTTCGATGGAGAAGAAGAGTGCTTGGGCATTAGGGCTCGAACAGAGGGGAATGAGCTAGCGGGAGGAGAAGGCGTGGGTAAAAGAGAAAGAAACCTTACCTCTTTATAGAGGCGGTAAATGCTTTTTGTGCCTCCCCACTTGCCTAGTGGAACCCGTCTGCCTCCCACTCGTCGTGATTAGCGACACGGTTAGATTTCCCATACCCGTATTGGTGAGAATCCCGTAATAAGCGGACACGATCTCTGCTTTGACAAGACATGCCAAAGAAACCGCCTCGCAATACGCGTTGTAGCTGGTTGAGGGAAAACGGTTCGAATAATGATCCGGTCGTCAGAAAAGTTGTCAGCAGATTGCATTTGTGAAATATCATTCTCTCTATAGCGGTGTGCAAAGATCATTTTGTGGATCCGGACATGATTTGAGTGTTCGATAATTACTTTGGAGTATTCGGAGAAGGAACCCGCCTTGCAATGCCGAAGACAATACTGCGCGCCGGACTCATCATCATTGAAGCCTGGTTCAGGGGCTACTGAGGGAGTCCTGGATTAGGGGGTATCCGGACAGCCAGACTGTGTACAACGTCCGGACTATTGAAGCGTGAAGATACAGGACTCAAGACTTCGGCCCGTGTCCGGATGGGACTCTCCTTTGCTTGGAAGTTAAGCTTGGCCATCCGGATATTGTGTTTCCTTCCTTGTAACCGACTCCATGTAAACCCTAGCCCTCTCCGGTGTCTATATAAACTGGAGAGGTTGGTCCTTAGAAGGCTGATCACAATTACAATCATACCATCATAGGCTAGCTCTTAGGGTTTAGCCTCTATGATCTCGTGGTAGATCTACTCTTGTACTATCCATATCATCAATATTAATGAAGCAGGAAGTAGGGTTTTACCTCCATCGAGAGGGCCCGAACCTGGGTAAATATCTGTGTCCCTTGCTTCCTGTTACCATCAGCCTTGACGCACAGATCGGGACCCCCTACGCGAGATCCGCCGGTTTTGACACCGACAAGGGGAACCATGTCTTACAGACGCATTTGTCTGAAATGTGTGTGTATGGGGGGAGGGGTTACAGTTCTACCCCTGCCTTTAGGCTTCTAGGCTTGCGTCTGTGTACTGAGGGTCGAGGATAGTAGAGTAACTTTGCTTCTCCCAGATAGTGGGCGGGAGCGATTTTGGGCGAGGAGGGCGTGTTTTGAAATAGTGGGCGCGAGCGATTTTGGACGAGGAGGGCATGTTTTGAAATAGTGGGCGCGAGTGATTTCGGGCGAGGAGGGCGTGTTTTGAAATAGTCGGCGCGAGCAATTTCAGGCGAGGAGAGGGCGTTTTCCCGCCCGTGGTTTATGAATTATTCAGCACCTATCATTTTGGCCAAGGAGAATGCGTGCTTGGATGAAATTATGAACCTACCCTTGATGTACAACGAGCCAATTGATGTGTGTTCCGCATAGGCCGGTAATTTCACGTCTCCCATTTGTTTGCTCGGGCGAATACCACCGAGCAGAGGGTGTTTAGCGGTTCGTTCAAATTCTGGGAGAATGAGCATCCATGTCTACCTTATCAAGTCTATTCAAATCAAATTTTGAAATATTAGCTTGCCACTTCTTTTTTAGATGGTGAGATGATGCTCGGGACTAATGTGTTTTTACATGCTCATTGCTAATGATTTACTATATGACAAATAGTTGACCCACTCAAAAACGGGAATCAAACCCAAAATGAAATATCTCGATTCAATTAAATAGCTCGTTCACCAGGTCAAAATACTGAACTAAATCCAAAATTGAACACCTCAATTGAGTAGCATGTACTACAGTATTATAGTACTCCATAAACATGTTGAAACTCAAATTAATGAACTTGTTTGATACGCATATCTTCGTTCATGTGTGGATTGTAGACAACATGTTCTCCAATTCAAATATTTGAATGCAAATTCATATCGAAACATGGTTTATATCAGTCTTTGATGCATAAATATGACCCCCCCTCTCCTGGACTCCCGTTCTCTCTCTCGCCGTCAATCTTCAATTCTATCGCACGCATCCAAACACAAACCTTGTCGGTCCCTCTCCCTCTCTCTCTCTCTTTGTGTGTGTGTGTGGGGGGGGGTCTTTCTAGTTCACATGCACACTCCATGTATAGGTCTCTCTAGCACACTATGTATGATTCTCTAGTGCAAGCTAAATATCTTGGGTGCACTCACCGTACGCACACAAATTCCCTGGCTCATTGCCCGTAACTCTCTCATGCACCACTCTGTCGTCTCAGAGCTCTTCCCTCTCTCTCTCAAACTCTCGATCTCCCCGGGGTCACACATACACATGCATATCTCACTCACACTTGATAGACCTATCTAAAACTCTCTCTCTATCTCCCTCGTTCTCTCTACATCTCACACGCACACACACACACACAATCTCACGCCTAGCCAAGTATGATTGTCTCTCACTCAACTATAGGCACACACAGCCCCCCTATATGTATATGACTAATTCTTTTTCTCCATCACAAACATGTGCATCATATCTTTCCCTCACTTGGTCTATCTCGATTTCTCTCGGGGCATCCTTCTATCGCACACACACCTCAACCCTCAACCGCCCACCCATGTAGTCCCCTCACAATATCGAGGGGATCTCTCTATCACAAACACACCCTCTCTCCCTACTCATGCATCCATCTTCTCCATGCGTCCCTCTCGACCTTTGTCCCTTGTTGGCCAAACCTCTATTGGACATGTGCTATAGGGGTGTCTCTCTCCGTTGCAAACAATCACACACCAGCTATCTTCGTGTATCTCCTCACCTAGCTTTTCTATCTCGGAGATGCATGTGTGATACGTTTGCATAAGAAACGAACACACACACACACACTCTCTCTCTAATTTATCGTTTGTTGTCCCTTTCACTTTCACACACACACTCTTTTTGCACACTCACTCATTCTCCTTCACACACACTTGATCTCTCTTGACTTAGGCACTCTCTTCGGTCCATAACATATAGATTTATTGAAAAGTCAAACATCACAAAGTTTGACCATGTACATGGAGAAAAACATTTACATCTAGAACGGCAAACATATATCCTTATATTCATCATGAGATCTAGTTTCGTATGATATATCTTTGGTATTGTATATATAAATAATATTTGTGTAAAGCTGGTCAAAGTTTCCAAAGTTTGACTTCCAACAAAATTATATGCACTGCAATATCGAACGGATGGAGTATCTCTTTCCCCCTCTCAGCTATCTGACGCACCACTCAGCCGTATCGGGGCTCCTCTATCTCTCTCAAACTTTATATCTCCTTGGTTCACACATACACATATCTTGCTCGCGCTACATAGACCTATCTAACACTCTCCGCCCTTGTTCTCTCTCTATGTGACACGCACCCCCCCTAAGTACCATAATCCCTCACTCCATCATAGGCACATGCACTCCCCCCCCCCTAAGTATGACTATGTCCCACTAGCCATCAAGAACACACGTATTGTCTCCTTCCATCCATAAGTCTATTTCAATATCTATCGTGGTATCTTCTATACCGCACACACCATGTCACTCAATCTCCCACCCATGTAGTCCCATCACGATCTCCAGGGGATCTCTCTGTCACAAACATACACTCTCTCCTCCCCATGTCTACATTTTCTCCATACGTCTCTCTCGACCTCTCTCCCTTGTTTGTCAGACCTCTCTTGGCCACGTGCTAGGGGTATTTCTCTCTCGGTTGCAAACAACCACACACTATCTCCTCACCTTGCTTCCGCTGTCGAAGATGCATGTGTGATATGTTTGCATAAGACACACACACTTTTTCTCTACTTTATCGTGTGTTGTCCATGTCTCTTTCACACATGCACACACACTTTTTTCATTCACTCTTTCTATTTCACACACAATCTCTCTCTCTCTCTCTAGTTAGGTACTCTCTCACATCCATAAACATATGGATGTTTTGAAAAGTCAAACCTCAGAAAAGTTTGACCAGGTATATGTGGAGAAAAACATTTTCATCTAGAATGATCATTAGATTCATCACAACAGGTACTTACTTCATACTATCATTTATCTTTGGCATTCTAGATATAAGTAATTTCTTTATAAACTTGGTCAAAGTTTCAAAAGTTTGACTTTAAGAAAAATATAGGCACTACATTATCGAACGGAGGGAGTAGCTCTTTCTCTCTCTACTATATATCTCTCATGGGCCTCCCCTCTCACTCGATCTCTCTATACCGAGGGATTATATGGTCATCGTGTCAGCGTATAGCTCTGTATATTGTTTAGTTGACCGGTCAACAAGTCCACATGCTGCCTTGTAGCTCGTGTTTTCTATCTCCGTGTGTTTGCCCATGTGGCAGTGGTGAAAATAAGTAAACTAGAGGCCCATCTAACACGCGGTGAAGTAAAGAAAATTGAAACCACTCGCGGTAGCACCCCACATGCTAGTAAATTGAGGGCACACTTCTTCCGTGTGAAGGATGCACTCGCGCACACTTCACCACTGCGCGGTGGCATGCACACAAGAACGCACTCGCGCACACTTCACCACTGCGCGGCGGCATGCACACAAGGACACACTCGTCCACACCCAGCACATAATACACACCAGCACACGTGTACACTGGCGTTGCCGCCGGCTGAGATGGACGGCGAGGCAGCCAACAAGCGGAGGCAGCTCAAGACAAAACTGCATCCGGCGAGCCTGGACTTCATCAGCAGCCTTCCCGACGACATGCTACTCGTCATCATCGGCCTCCTCCCCACCAAATCTGCCGTACAGACCACCCTGCTCTCTCGATGGTGGCACCCCATTTGGCACCACATCCCCCTCAACCTCATCGTCGACAGCTGCCTCTGCGACGGGGATTGCAAATGCATGGACGTAGTCTCCAAGATCCTTTCATCGCACCTAAGGCCAGCCAGACGCCTTGAAATATGCATGTTCATTACCAACTGCAAGGTCCAAGCCAAGTTCTATGAGTGGTTCTTATCCCCCGCCCTAGATCAGCTCGAGGAGCTCAGGTTTGAAGCTGGACAATGTTGCTCTCTGTTGCCATCCGTGCTCTGCCTCACGCCAACACTGCACCGCACCAGCTTCAGCTCCTGCTATTTTCCCCGGATTAATGTCGCGCCTGCCCTTCTTCTCCCTCAACTCAAGCAGCTCAACCTCTTCGACATTGGCATCTCAAACAAGGCTATGGAGCACCTGCTCCACAGCTATAGTACACTCGAGTACTGATACGTCCACTTTGCATCATGCTTTTATATCGATATTTATTGCATTATGGGTTGTTACTACACATTATGTCACAATACTTATGCCTTTTCTCTCTTATTTTACAAGGTTTACATGAAGAGGGAGAATGCCGGCAGTTGGAACTCTGGGCTAGAAAAGGAGCAAATATTAGAGACCTATTCTACACAACTCCAAAAGTCCTGAAACTCCACGAAAGTCAGTTTTGGAATATATTAAAAATATTGGGCGAAGAAAGCACCAGAGGGGGGTCACCCACTATCCTCGAGGGTGCAGGGCGCGCCCTAGCCCCCTAGGTGCGCCCCCTGCCTCATGGGCCACCGGGAAGCCCCCCGATGCCCATCTTCTGGTATAAGGTGTCTTTTGCCCTGGAAAAAATTCATAAGGAAGCTTTCGGGACGATTCACCTCCTTCTCGAGGCGAAACCTGGGCGGAACCAATCTAGGGCTCCGGCGGAGATATTCTGCCGGGGAAACATCCCTCCGGGAGAGGGAAATCGTCACCATCATCATCATCATCGATCCTCTCATCGGGAGGGGGGTAAATCTCCATCAACATCTTCACCATCACCATCTTCTCTCAAACCCTAGTTCATCTCTTGTATCCGATCTTTGTCTCAAAACCTTAGATTGGTACCTGTGGGTTGCTAGTAATGTTGATTACTCCTTGTAGTTGATGCTAGTTGGTTTATTCGGTGGAAGATCATATGTTCAGATCCTTTATGCATATTAATACCCTCTTATTATGAACATGAATATGATTTGTGAGTAGTTATGTTTGTTCCTGAGGACATGGGAGAAGTCTTGTTATAAGTAGTCATGTGAATATGGTATTCGTTCGATATTTTGATGGGATGTATGTTGTCTTTCCTCTAGTGGTGTTATGTGAATGTTTACTACAAGACACTTTACCATTGTTTGGGCCTAGGGGAAGGCATTGGGAAGTAATAAGTAGATGATGGGATGATTTGGATCCATATGTTTTATGCTATGGTTAGGTTTACCTTAATTCTTCTTTCATAGTTGCGGATGATTGCGAGAGGGGTTAGTCATAAGTGGGATGCTTGTCCAAGGAAGGACAGTACCCAAGCACCGGTCCACCAACATATCAAATTATCAAAGTAACGAACGTGAATCATATGAGCATGATGAAAACTGGCTTGACAATAATTCCCATGTGTCCTCGGGAGCGCTTTGCTTTATATAAGAGTTTGTCCAGGCTTATCCTTTGCTACAAAAAGGATTGGGCCACCTTGTTGTACCTTGTTTAGTTTTGTTACTTGTTATCCGTTACGAATTACCTTATCACAAAACTATCTGTTATCGATAATTTCAGTGCTTGCAGAGAATACCTTACTGAAAACCGCTTGTCATTTCCTTCTGCTGCTCGTTGGGTTCGACACTCTTACTTATCCAAAGGACTACGATAGATCCCCTATACTTGTGGGTCATCAAGAGGGTGTAGGATTTAGGGATCTGCAAACCCTTGAGAGGTTCGAACTCTGGGGTGCGTGCGGAGATCTCAACCTGCCCAGCCTGCCTACTCGCGATCCTCCTAAGCCTAGCGCGTCGATCTCAAAGAGACACAAAGACACAACGATTTATACTGGTTCGGGCCATCGTTGTGGTGTAATATCCTAATCTAGTGTGGTGTGGTGGATTTTCTTGTAGGCTGCAGACAAACTAGTATAATGGATGAACTAGCCTCAGGAGATGAGGTGTTCTTGGGCTGGTGTGGTGTATGCTAGCTCTACTTATTCTGATCTCGTCCCCTTTCTATGGTGGTGGCTAGTCCTATTTATAGTGGCCTTGGTCCTCTTCCCAACTATGAGCGGGAAGGGATCCCACAACAGCCGGATTTGAAAGAGGACAAGTAGTACAGTCTATCCTGACAAAAGTAGTGTTCGCCTGCGAAAAGCCTCTGGTCATGACGCTATTGTGGGCTCGTTGATGACCTCCGTCCTGCCATCCTGGCGGTCTTGGTCTTGTTGCACCGGAATGGAAACCTTTTGGCTGATTCCTCGGGACTCCGCGCCTGTGGCTTGCCTCCTTTGCACCAAAGAGGAAACCTGTGCTCTGGGCCCGCCTGGCGCCCGCCTGGTCTTGGTCGCCATGGCTCACGTCAGCTATGCCTCGTGAGGTAACCTGCATAGAACTCTCCGCCCCTCAAGAGCCCTCCTAAGGAGGCCGATTCCTTCGGGGGTCTTGGCATTGCCCGCCTCGCGAGGCTTGGCCCCTCGCGAGGGTCTTGCGGTGTTGGTGTTGAAGCTGGGCCATACCAGGCCGGCAATGGAGCCACGCAGTGGGCCGCAGGCAGGCAGGGCTGGATACCCCCGAATCCAGGATGCCTACAGTAGCCCTCGGGCCCAAGGCGCGCTCGGACTTGGCTTTCAGGCGAAGCCAAAGGGAAAGTGCGGAGCGCCGCGGGCCCTAACCGCCTACGGCCTTGATGACGCGTGGCCATTTATTGGACGTGGGCGACTCTGTTTCCCCATGCAGCCTCGACAATTATTCGACTTGACAACTGCATGCTACATGCAGGGAGAGTCATCATTGCTAGAGATCGTGGCAGGCCGACGATTTACCTTCTCCTGGCTATAAATGTGCGGGCGGCCGGAGCCCCTGCCCATCTTTCTTTCGTCTTGCTCCTGTCTGCTTCTTCTTTTCTCCATCTTGCTTTCATGGCATCACCAAGGAGGTTTTCGACGGCCGAGAAGGGGAAGGCTTCCAAGGAGGGGCCAGCCCCACCACCTCCTAAGAGGGGCCTTGGATGTCCCCGCAAACACCCCGTGGCTCCTTCGACAACATCTAGGGGGCACGAGCGTGCACCCCCTAGAGGCGGCATTGCTCTTGACGCCTGCGACGACACCTCTTCTCGCGGTGGGGGTCACCGGCTCCGGTGCAGCCTCCATGACGAAGGGAGGCACGCTATGATGGTGCGCCCGCCTCGGTCGCGCTTCTCCTTGCTGGACGTGCTCCCTAAGTTCGTGGTGTGGTCAGGGAGCCCGGCTGGCACCTCGCTCCGGCTCCCATGCTTCTTCTCTGGCGAGCTTCCTTGTTCGGGGCTTGATGGCCTCTAGCTGCAGGCTAATGGATGCTGTAGCAGAGCTTCGTGGGTTGGTACCGAGGTCACCGCCTCTGGCAGCCTGGTCCTGACCCGCGGCTAGTAGACCTTCGCCCACGCGCATGGCTTGGGCAGAAGGTGCACCCTCCACTTCAAGTACGACGGCCTGGCGACCCTCTACGTGAGGGTGTTCAGGGAGGACGGCCGCCGCGTGGGGTGTTGCCCGGAGGATGGCAGGAACGATTATGGTGGCGACGACGAGCTTGGTCTCAGCGGCGCGCGCTCCTCCTCCCGCGACGGCAGCTCTTCCTCGAACGAGAGCTCGAGCAGCGGTGGCTATGACCGCCCTCCGAATCGTCGTGCTCGTGTCGAGGACGTTGATGGTTCATCCTGCCGCGGCGCCCCAATGAAGTTGGAGAGGAGCCCAGCATGAGGCTGGGGGCTGGCGAACTTGGGCTCAAAGCCAGCACCTTGAGGCGCTACTTGAGGATGCAGTGCTGGTACCGGGTTTGCACGCCTTTGAGCCCCCCTTGTTTAGCTTTTCCTTTCTCATGTAATTCAAAAAAAGAAGATGGTGTACCCCTCTACGGTGTGTAATGAACCATAACAGTTATGCCCTTATGCTATGCTTGCTGTCTTAATGTTGTGTCGTAATGTTTGTGCTCTGGGTAGGCAAGGGTAGGATGACTTAGCTTGGTATGTATGTAGTAGTTCACCACCTCGCGAGGCTTGGCCTCAGGTACTCGAAGGGGCCCCCTCGCTGTGGGGTCTCGGGAACTGCTGCGGAGCTGCTGCAGGGCTGCTCTCGAAGAAAAAGAAAAAAGATGTCGAGCGGCTCAATCCCTCTTACGTGAGCCCCCTGTCATATCTCGAAGAAAAAGAAAAAGTTCTCGAGCGGCTCACTCCCTTTATGTGAGCCCCCTGTCATAGATTAGCTTGAGCTTGACGCACCTGATCGCGCTGCCTGAGAGGCACGGACATGAGGGGTGCTGGTGCCCATGAGCTTGATCGAGGGCTCCTCACGAGGACGAGGCCAAAAACACAAGGGTTCAGCGCGGTGCGTGCACGCGAAGGCATGCCTGAGGCGCACACACCTGCGTAGCCCCACGCGCGAGGTGCGCGAGAGGAAGCGACAGGCGATTGCCGCCTCCTTCATGCCCTCAGGCAGAAACAACTAACGAAGAAAGCAACTCGAGGAGCCAGAGTTCGGGAATACCAAATCCATTGAAAGGTTACTAAAAACACTGCAAGCAACTTTGGAAAGCAAATGAACAGCCGCGTCCGGCACCTAAACTAGTTTTCTCACCAGCGCGGAGCTATGTGCTGCCACTAAGACGTGGGAGGGAGCTCCCATGAGGCCCCAGGGCAACTCTGAGGAGACTCCGGGGCGTGTACAGCTCCACTCATTATTACATGAGAGTGTCACGAGCGGAGACCTTCATAGGCCGGAGCCTTGCTTCACAGGCCGGAGCCTTTCTTGAGGGGTAGAAACTCCAGAGGTGCTGGATGTTCCAGGCGTTCTGGATGGGGACCCCGTCCTGTGTCTCCAGGCGCGCGGCGCCAGGCCTGGAGACACGGGCAATCCTAAACGGGCCCTCCCACATGGGAGAGAGCTTGTGCAACCCCTCCGTGGAGAGCACCCACCTCAGGAGAAGATCACCCACCTCTAACGTCCTGGAGCGGACACTGCGGCAGTGGTACCGCCGCAGCGCCTGCTGGTACCTCGCCGCTCAGAGCGAGGCTTGACGGCGGCATTCCTCCCCCAACAGGAGATCCATCCCCCGCGTGGCGTCCTGCTCCGTCTCATCGAACGCCAGGACCCGTGTGGAGCGATGCTTGACCTCGTGAGGGAGAACCGCTTCTGCTCCGTAGACGAGGAAGAACGTTGTTTCTCTTGTTGGCTTGGCCGCGATGGTGCGGATGGACCACATCAGGGACTGCAGCTTGTCGAGCCAGCCCCTGCCGCAGGCCTTGAGCTTCTTCTTGAAGGTCCGAGTCTTGAGGCCCCTCATGACTTCCACATTGTCCCTCTCAGCCTGTCCATTGCTCCGTGGGTGTGCTACCGAGGCGTAGCAGATCTGCATTCCAAGGTTAGCACAGTATGTTTTGAAAAGGTTGCCGATGAACTGCGAGCCGTTGTCGGTGATGATGCGATTGGGGACCCCAAACCGGCTCACGATCCCCTTGATGAACTTGACGGCTGACCCAGTTGGGATGGTGCACACGACTTCTACCTCCGCCCACTTGGTGAACTTTTTGATGGCGACGTAGAGGTATCGGTAGCACCCTGGTGCCCGAGGGAACAGTCCCAAGATGTCCAGCCCCCAGACCACAAACGACCATGTGAGCGGGATCGTCTAGAGGCCCTGCGTAGGCTGGTGGATCTGCTTGGTGTGAAACTGGCATGCTTCAGAAGAGCGCACCAGCTCTATAGCATCGTTGAGAGCGGTGGGCCAGTAGAAGCTGCTGCGGAACACCTTGCCCACCAGAGTGCGCGACGAGGAATGATGCCCGCAATCCCCACCGTGTATGTCCGCTAGCAGCTCGAACCCCTGTTCCCTGGAGATGCATCGCAACAAAACGTCATTGGGCCTTCTGCGATATAACTCACCATCCTTGACGCAGTACGCGGTGGCTTGACGGGCCACACGCTCAGCATCCTCCTTCTCTAGGAGGGCCCCTTGAAGCAAGTACGCCTTAAACTCTTCCGTCCAGCACCCCTCCTGAGGTTCGAGCGCGAGCAGCGGGCGGGCTCCCGAGGGGTGACCGCAGGTTGGGGCGCCTGTCTCGGGTGCCTGTGGCAAGTCCTCTGAAGGTGGTGCTGGAGTCGTGACGTGTGGGGTCGCAGACGGCTTGAAGAGCTTCTCCTCAAACACCCCCGGCTCCTGAGGGAGCCTGCAAGAGGCTCTTTTGGCGATGTCGTCTGCTTCTGTGTTCGTCCCGCGTGGCACGTATTGTTGCTCCACGCCCATGAACCGCTTCTCCATCTTGCGCACCTCCTCTAGGTACACCTCCATGTGCTCGTCCTCAGGCGTGTACTCTTTGTTGGAGAAGTTGACGAGAAGCTGAGAGTCGCCCTTGATGGTGAGGTGCTTCACTCCTAGTGCGACCGCGGCCCTGATTCCGGCGAGCAAACCTTCGAATTCTGCGATGTTGTTGGAGACCTTCTCGCCCTGCTGAAAGCAGAGTTGCACTGCATAATAGAGCTTGTCCTTGATGGGTGAGATGAGGATGGCCCCCGCTCCTGCACCTTCTCGCGCAAACGCCCCATCGAAGTACATGACCCATCCGTCCGGCTCTTTGTCTCTAGGAAGGGGGGATCATTCCTCGCCTACTCCGTGGTCGGGAGCGTCAGTCCACTCGGCCACGAAGTCCGCGAGGGCCACGCCCTTGATGACCCTGGTGGTGATGAACTCGAGATTGAATGCCTGAAGCTCAATGTTCCATTCAGCAACTCGCCCAGCTGCGTTCGGCTCTGGAGCACCCTCTCCAGCGGGTACACTGAGACAACCTTGATGGGGTGGCCTTGAAAGTAGTGGCATAGTTTCCTGGAGGCAACTAGGAGTGCGATCAAGAGCTTCTAGGGCATGGGGTAGCGTGCCCGGGCTTCCCTTAGTATCGTACTGACGAAGTAGACAGGGTGCTCGACAAGGGGAGAGGCATCAGCGGAATCTTGTTCTTCACGAGGGCACATGTCTTCCATGGCCTCACGAGGCCCGGGCTTAGGAGCCTTAATAGCCGCGGGATCGACCGTGGCCTAAGGAGGAATGTCGGCCACTGTGCTGGTCGAGACTCCAGATGCCTCGCCCTAAGGGTGATGTGCCTTGCTTGACGGTTGTGCATCCCGCGGAGGCTTCTTGATTGGGCGTTCCGTCCTTAGCGCCACTAGGGAAGCACTGGCGAGTGACGGGTTGCTGCCAGGTAGAGCACCAAGGGCTCGAGGGGGCGTGGTTCCACCATCACGGGCGAACTGGTCAAATATCTCTTGAGGTCCTGGAAGGCTGCGTCTCCCTCTGGGGTCCACTCGAATGGCTCCTTCCTCTTCATCATCTTGAAAAATGGGAGGGCGCGCTCCCCCAGCTTGGAAATGAGATGCCCAAGTGAGGTTACACAGCCCTCCGGCTTCTCCATCTCCTTCAGGGTCTGTGGGGGGGGGGGTTCATGTCCTCTATCGCCTTGACCTTCTTTGGGTTGGCCTCGATCCCTCTGTGTGACACCAAGAACCCCAGCAGCTTGCCGGAAGGGACCCCAAACACACACTTCCCGGGGTTAAGCCGAAGATCCACCTTGCGCAGGCTAGCGAACATCTCTTCCAGATCTTCTATCAGAGTCCTGGCCTCCCGAGACTTCACCACTATATCGTCAACATAGGCCTCTGTGTTTCTCCCGAGCTACAAACCCAGGGCGATATGCATCAACCGCTAGAAGGTTGCCCTGGCATTACGCAGCCCAAAGGCCATGCAAGTGTAGCAGTACACCCCGCATGGGGTGAGGAATGCCGTCTTCTCCACATCCTCCACGGCCATCTTGATCTGGTGATAGCCGGAGAAGGCATCCAGGAAGCACAACAAGTCACACTCGGCGGTGGAGTTGACGATCTGGTCGATGCGAGAGAGCGGGAAGGGGTCTTGCGGGCAGGCCTTGTTGAGGTTGGTGAAGTCAACACACATGCGTTCCTTCCCTCCTTTCTTGGGGACAATGACGGGATTCGCCAGCTGTCGGTGTCAAAACCGGCGGATCTCGGGTAGGGGGTCCCGAACTGTGCGTCTAAGGCTAATGGTAACAGGAGGCGGGGGACACAATGTTTACCCAAGTTAAGGCCCTCTCGATGGAGGTAATACCCTACTTCGTGCTTGATTGATCTTGATGATATGAGTATTACAAGAGTTGATCTACCACGAGATCGTAGAGGCTAAACCCTAGAAGCTAGCACATGATTATGATTGTTGTTGTCCTACGGACTAAACCCTCCGGTTTATATAGACATCGGAGGAGGCTAGGGTTACATAGAGTCGGTTACAGAGAAGGAGATCTACATATCCTAATTGCCAAGCTTGCCTTCCACGCAAAGGAGAGTCCCACCCGGACACGGGACGAAGTCTTCAATCTTGTATCTTCATAGTTCAACAGTCCGGCCAAAGTATATAGTCCGGATGTCCGAGGACCCCCTAATCCAAGATTCCCTCAGTAGCCCCTGAACTAGGCTTCAATGACGATGAGTCCGACACGCAGATTGTCTTCGGCATTGCAAGGCGGGTTCTTCTCCAAAATCCATAAGTACCTGTTGTAACGAGTTCTGTCCGGGTTCCTATTAATGTTGCACTCCTCAGCTTCTATACCTTAATAATGGTAGTCTCCACGTGTCGAGCGAATGCGAGAAGTCGGGGCATTTTTACATTTGCCACCCTGACCACGTAAGTAAATCATCTATTTAAAGAGACGGGGATCCTCATATCCAAATCACACCATCTTCCCCCAGCAAGCATCCATCAGAGCACGCCCGAAAAAAGCCATCCCATCATGATCGGCCGCCGCAGCTCCTCCTCTCGCTCCTGCAGCACTAAGCCAGGTGATTGGGAGAGGTGTTCCGTATCCCATGGCCAATTGGTAGAGTTGCAGACCCAGAGGTTCCTCCCACCTGCATATCTTGTCGCCGTCCGAGCCGGACTAGCCACTTATGATGGCTGGGAGCAAGCAGAGAGTTTCCCCAACCTGTCCAGGGGGGAGCGAGTATGCCTTGTCCCTTACTTGCTGCGAGGCCTCGGATTTCCAATCCATCAGTTCCTCCACGGGCTCTTGGAGTACTATCGCCTCCAGCTACATAACTCCACTCCTGCTTCCATACTGCACATCGTGGGTTATGTCGCCCTTTGCGAGCTGTTTCTGGGCTGCGAAGCTCATTTCAAGCTATGGAAGAGGCTATTCTGCCTCGTCCCTCGTAATCAGGAGGGATCGATATATCAAGTGGGCGGAGCCGAAATATGGCGCATCACCGGGACCGGATACCTGTCCGGCACTCCGAAGAAGACATCCGAAGACTGGCCTTTGGAATGGTTTTATATAGACGACGTCCCTCTTCCGGACCCTATCCGAATGGGCCTTCCTGAGTTTGCCAATGCCCCACTGAAGAAACGACGCAGCTTGCGTCCCCGGAGCCCCCAGGAGGAACATAACAGAGAGGTCCTATATCTTATGGACAGGATAAAAACGCTGGCCAAATCAGGATTGACAATAATCGAGGTTACGTCAATATGCATAATGCGGGGGGTGCAGCCACTCCAGTACCGGGGGAAACCCATGTGGCACTTCAATGGAGAAGACGATGTCACCCGTTGAGGTCGTAAAGGTCTGGACTCCGCCACTGCTCTGGCGAGAATACTGTCCGAATTGTATAAAGGAGAAGAGGAGGAGTTTATCCGCATCAAGCCACAGGATGGATTTTCCATGTACAACCCCCCAAGCTGGGTGAGCTGCTATCTTTTGCTCAACTCCATTCATTCCCACATTCTTCATCACAAATATTTACCTTGCTAATTCATAGCAGGAACTGTGAAAAGCTGTGAAGGAGGTCCACAGCCCGTCCCCACAGCCCGAGGACCCTGACCGGGCCCTCAACCCCGGACTCGAAGAAGATCCGTACATATTTGTCGAGCTCGTCGACAAGACGTTTTACCAGTTAAGCTATGATGGCGCCTTAGTGGCCATCATAGCTGATTATCCCAGCCTGCTCCCTGCATCACACGTAAGTAAAAACCAGAGTCCTAACTTCCGAGAAGGATCCCTTCTTTGCGCCTTACCCACTGCACATGTATTGTGTTTTACAGGGAAGGCCATCGGGGCGCCGTGCCGAACCCGCGGTGACTCGCAAACAAGGGGCACCGAAGCCGGGTAGGCTTAAAAGGAAGGCGTTCAGGACCGAGACGCCATTGCAGAGGTATGATTGAAAACTTGCTACGTAATTACTATGTTTTAAAATATAACAATGTCCATGGGTTCCTAGCAGAAAAAGCGCTCGCCAGACTATGTCCGGAGAGCATGCCGGCCACACCTTCACCAGCCGGACTTCGGGGCCAGACTCAGGGGCGGAGGTCAACGCGGGGACAACACCGGACGGTCCTCCTACAGAGGATGCGGATAGAATATCCTCTACAAACTCCGAAGTGGAGAGCGCCATGAATCACAGGCGTCGACGGGCCGTACTACGCGACCCTAATTTCTCCGAAGAGGCGTTCAATGCCTTCAACTCAGGAGACGTGTACATCCGAGCTGCTCAAGGTGGTATTGCTAGAGCCACGGACTAGTATTTAAAGGATATACGGGTAAGTAAATCTGATAGTTATGTATATCAGTTGCCCTTGAGACTTGAAACAGTTGGCACAACTGATTTAAGGATCATTTTATGCATAGGTTCTTACAGAGAAGAACACCAATTTGTCTCAAGAGCTGGAGGAGTGCAAAGCCCGGCTATGGGCCGCAGTTGCCGGAATGGAGGAGTCCAAGAAGGCCTCGTCTGGTAATACTTGTCTTGATCGAAATGAATGTAATGACATGTACTAGTTAGTATTTGGCATGCATGCAAATCTAACAATAGATTCTGCAGACAATCCCGGAGGTAATCCGGAGATCGTACCGGGGGATGAGCAACATGCTCAACGACAGCTAGAGGCTGGCGAGTGCATGCTTACGCGGGTTATTCGAGAGAAAAATGATCTCCAGGATGCCAATAACCGGCTGGACGTTGAATTAAAAGATGTTCGGGCCCAGCTTGCTGACTCCGTGAAGGAGAATAAGAGGCTTCGACGCGACATTTTTAGTAAGTGATCAAAAAAACCTTCATACAGTTCGGCGAAGAAACGGGCTAACATAGTTATGTCTGTAGGTATGCTGACAGGTCGCCCCGAAGAGGAGATGCCCGGATCTGCAGGCGACTTCTGCAAGAGCTCTCACAACTGCACGAACAAGTTCGGCAGGTGATGCAGGGTATTGCCTAGGCCCTGTGGCCATCCGCCTCCCTGCCAGGAGGCATGGGGGAGCTCGTAGAGATGCTCAAAGGAGCGTGGAGGCGCTTCCAATTATGGAAGATATCGGCCTGCCGACAAGGTGCAAGGGAAGCCTGGGCCATGGTGAAGATGCGATACACCAAGGCTGACCCGAACCACATGGCCGAGGTCGGGCCTGTAGGGTCAGATGGGAAAGAGATCCCCGTTAGTATGGTATATGACCAGGTAGCATTAGCCGCAAAGTATTCCCAACATGATTGTAGGCTAGACAGCCTGTTGGATGGTATAGAAGAAGAATTTGGTTAGTCTAAGTGACTTTGTACTTCAAATGACATATTTCGTCCCTAGCCGGATTGTAAATCATTTGTCATGGCGGACCTTTTCGCTTCAACCTCTGGACCCGACAGTCCATTGTGTATCCGAGTACCCGCTCAGTTATGTAAACCGGGGTACGCGTGGAAACCAGGCGTAGGGGTCATAAGTGCTTGAACAGACAAGTACCCAACTAGTTATGTTATATTTCATGGATAGTAAGAAACATCTTCCAGGGAGAAAGTTCCGTTAGGGTTTCCTTTCCCTGGGTACGCATGCATTAATGTGCATGTCTGAACTGCGAACAGAGATGCTGAATATGAAATATCTAGGGGTTAATATTGTAAATTGGTAAAAAAAACATCTTTTGTTCACCGACCGAATATTCCCTTAAGAACGCTATCTTTCGGCTTCACCCAATCTGAGGTACACGTCCGTCTGACCCGGCAGTAACAATCGCAGAGGTGCTCCCCTTATGCCCTAGCCGAACTAATGGGAACATAGGGCATAAACACAGGAGCCAGGCAACCCAGCTTGGCCAAAACTTAAGTCATATCGATGCATATAGTGGCAAAAAAGGTACATGTGGAAAAAATGACACATATCTAGTGGGCATAAAGCCTGGGATTATATTAAGCTTTTGTTTAAGAAGCCCCCAGGTATAATGAGCGCGCATAGCGCATCAAGATTGTGTAGTCAGGAAACACTTCAAGCTTTCAAGGCCATAAAAAGGGGAGAGAGAAAAAAGAAAGAAAGAAGATATAACTTAAAAAAGAAAGGCGGAGGTAAGGAGACGAACACGGAGTTCGGCACTAGGCGTAGAATCTTTGGATTCTGGCCGCGTTCCATGGGTTTGGCTCGAGTCGATTATCTGATGCGTCATGCAGATGGTATGCCCCTCCGGTGAGAACTTTATCAATGATGAAGGGACCCTACCACTTGGTCTTGAGCTTGTCCTTTTTCTTCTCCGGTAGGCGTAGAACGAGTTCGCCAATGTTATAAGTTTTGGCCCGTACTTCTCTGCTTTGATACCTTCGAGCCTGTTGCTGATAGAATGCGGAACGGGCTTTTGCGACGTCACGTTCCTCCTCCAGGGCATCTAACTGTCCTGCCGATCAAGCTCGGCTTCTCTCTCTTCGTACATGCGCACTCGAGGTGAGTCATGAATGATATTGCAGGGCAATACCGCCTATGCGCCGTACACCATAAAAAATGGTCTGTATCCGGTAGTGCGATTCGGCGTGGTCCGCAGCCCCCATAGTACAGAGTCGAGTTCCTCGACCCAGTCCGTATCTGATTCCTTCAAAGATCGCACTAGTCTGGGTTTGATGCTGCTCATAATAAGACCATTTGCTCGTTCGACTTGACCATTTGTTTGGGGGTGATAGACCGATGCGTAATTGGGCTTAATGCCCATGTTGCCACACCAAGTTTTCACCTCGTCGGCTGTGAAATTGGAGCCGTTACCGGTGATGATGCTGTGGGGGACACTGTAACGGTGTACGACCCCTGATATGAAGTCTATCACTGGTCCGGATTCGTCCGTTTTAACTAGTTTGGCTTCTATCCATTTGGTGAATTTATCCACCATGACCAACAAGTATTTCTTCTTATGGCTTCCTCCTTTAAGGGGTCCAACCATATCAAGCCCCCAGACCGCAAAGGGCCAAGTTATGGGGATTGTTTGGAGAGCGGTAGGTGGCATATGGCTTTGATTTTCAAAAAGCTGGCAACCGACGCAATGTTGGACGAGGTCCTGTGCGTCTGCTCGGGCTGTCGGCTAGTAGAAACTTGTACGGAAGGCCTTGCTTACAAGGGCCCGAGCTGCGGCATGGTGGACATCGAGTCCAGCATGAATTTCTGCCAAAAGCTGCCGTCCTTCCTCTTTAAAGATGCGCCTTTGGAGTACTCCGGTAGAACTTTTCTTATAAAGCTCTCCCTCGTGAACCTTGTAGGCTTTAGAGCGCCGCACAACGCAACGTGCCTCATTTTGGTCCTCAGGGAGTTCTTTCCTATTTAGGTAGGCCAAGAAGGGTTCTGTCCACGGGGCAATGACAGCCATAATCACGTGGGTCGAAGGTGTTATTTCGGTGGAGGAGCCTCCGATTACGTCAGAGTGTTCGGGATCTGGTGTTGTGGTCGGATCCGGACTGTTATTGCCGGTTGCTACATCTTGAGCCTGCGTTGGTTTTCCTTGAAGAGGAAAGGGTGATGCAGCAAAGTAGCGTAAGTATTTCCCTCAGTTTTTGAGTACCAAGGTATCAATCCAGTAGGAGGCTCCTCAAAAGTCCCACGCACCTACACAAACAAACAAAGAACTCGCAACCAACGCAATAAAGGGGTTGTCAATCCCTTCACGGCCACTTGCGAAAGTGAGATCTGATAGAGATAGTATGATAAGATAAATATATTTTTGGTATTTTATAATATAGATGCAAAAAGTAAAGATGCAAATAAAAGTAGATTGAAAGCTTATATGGTAAAAGATAGACCCGGGGGCCATAGGTTTCACTCATGACTTCTCTCAAGATAGCATAAGTATTACGCTGGGTGAACAAATTACTGTCGAGCAATTGATAGAAAAGTGAATAATTATGAGATTATCTAGGCATGATCATCTATATAGGCATCACGTCCGCAACAAGTAGACCGACTCTTGCCTGCATCTACTACTATTACTCCACACATCGACTGCTATCCAGCATGCATCTAGAGTATTAAGTTCATAAGAACAGAGTAACACATTAAGAAAGATGACATGATGTAGAGGGATAAACTCATGCAATATGATATAAACCCCATCTTTTTATCCTCAATGGCAACAATAGAATACGTGCCTTGCAAACCTTTTTGTCACTGGGTAAGGACACCGCAAGATTGAACCCAATGCTAAGCACTTCTCCCATGGCAAGAAAGATCAATCTAGTAGGTCAAACCAAACTGATAATTCGAAGAGACTTGCAAAGATAACTCAATCATACATAAAAGAATTCAGAGGAGATTCAAATATTTCTCATAGATAAACTCGATCATAAACCCACAATTCATCGGATCTCGACAAACACACCGCAAAAAGAGTTACATCAAATAGATCTCCACAAGAGAGGGGGAGAACATGGTATTGAGATCCAAAAAGAGAGAAGAAGCCATCTAGCTAATAACTAAGGACCCGAAGGTCTGTGGTAAACTACTCACAACTCATCGGAAGGGCTATGGTGTTGATGTAGAAGCCCTCCATGGTCGATTCCCCCTCCGGCGGAGCGCCGACGAAGGCTCCAAGATGGGATCTCGCGGATACAGAAGGTTACGGCGGTGGAAATTGTTTTTTGTTGGCTCCCTCGATGTTTTCGGGGTACGTAGGTATATATAGGAGGAAGAAGTACGTCGTTGGCCGCCCGAGGGGCCCAGGAGACACGGGCGCGCCCATGAGGGGTGGGCGCGCCCTCCTATCTCCTGGCCGCCTCGATTGCTTCTTGACTTGCACTCCAAGTCCTCTGGATTACGTTTGTTTCAAAAATCACGCTCCCGAAGGTTTCATTCCATTTGGACTCTGTTTGATATTCCTTTTCTTCAAAATACTGAAATAGGCAAAAAAACAGCAATACGGGCTGGGCCTCCGGTTAGTAGGTTAGTCCCAAAAATGGTATAAATGTGTAAAATAAAGCCATAAACATCCAAAAGGGGTAATATAATAGCATGGAACAATCAAAAATTATAGATACGTTGGAGACGTATCAAGCATCCCCAAGCTTAATTCCTGCTCGTCCTCGAGGAGGTAAATCATAAAAACAAATTTTTTGATGTGGAATGCTACCTAGCATAATTCTCAATGTAATTTTCTTTATTGTGGCATGAATGTTCAGATCCAAATGATTCAAAATAAAAGTTCATATTAATAAAAGAAATTGTAACACTTCAAGCATACTAATCAAAGCAATCATGTCTTCTCAAAATAACATGGCTAAAGAAAGTTCATCCCTACAAAATCATATAGTTAGGCTATGCTTCATTTTCGTCACACAAAGATGTTCCCAAATTCTACACCCCCGATGACAAGCCAAGCAATTGTTTCGTACTTAAATAATCTCAAACTTTTTCAACCTTCACGCAATACATGAGCGTGAGCCATGGATATAGCACTATGGGTGGAATAGAATATGATGATGGGCATTGTGTGGAGAAGACAAAAAAAGAGAAAGTCTCACATTGACGAGGATAATCAACGGGCTATGGAGATGCCCATCAATTGATGTCAACATGAGGAGTAGGTATTGCCATGCAACGGATGCACTAGAGCTATAAATGACTGGAAAGCTCAACAAAAGGAAACTAGTGGGTGTGCATCCAACTTGCTTGCTCACGAAGACCTAGGGAATTTGAGGAAGCCCATCGTAGGAATATACAAGCCAAGTTCTATAATGAAAAATCCCACTAGTATATGAAAGTGATAACATATGAGACTCACTATATGAAAAACAAGGTGCTACTTTGAAGCACAATATATGAGACTCACTATATGAAGGACATGGTGCTACTTAGAGGCACAAGCGTGGAAAAAGAGATAGTAACATTGCCCCTTTTTATTTATTTTCTTTTTTCTTTTTTTTCTTTTTTCTTTTTTCTTTTTTGGGCCTTTTTTGGCCTTTCTTTCTTTTTTCTTTCTTTTTTCTTTTGGGACAATGCTCTAATAATGATGATCATCACACTTTTATTGATTACAACACAAGAATTACAACTCGAAACTAGAACAAGATATGACTCTATATGCATCCCTCCGGCGGTGTACCGGGATGGTGCAATAAATCAAGAGTGACATGTATGAAAAATTATGCATGGTGGCTTTGCCACAAATACGATGTCAACTACATGATCATGCAATGGCAATATGACAAAAGTAATGTATGTCATGATGATGAACGGAACGGTGGAAAGTTGCATGGCAATATATCTCGAAATGACTATGGAAATGCCATAATAGGTAGGTATGGTGGCTGTTTTGAGGAAGATATAGGGAGGTTCATTTGTGATAGAGCGTATCGTATCACGGGGTTTGGATGCACCGGCCAAGTTTGCACCAACTCTCAAGGTGAGAAAGGGCAATGCACGGTACCGAACAGGCTAGCAATGGTGGAAAGGTAAAAGTGCGTATAATCCATGGACTCAACATTAGTCAAAAGAACTCATATACTTATTGCAAAGATTTAGAAGTCATCAAAAATCAAGAACTATGCGCATGCTCCTAGAGGGATAGATTGGTAGGAAAAGACCATCGCTCGTCCCCGACCGCCACTCATAAGGACGCACAATCCAAGTACACTTCATGTTTCAAATTTGTTACACAACTTTAACCATACGTGCATGCTATGGGACTTTCTAACTTCAACACAAGCATTATTTAAATTCATAATCACCCAACTAGCATGACTTTAATATCACTACCTCCATATCTCAAAACAATTATCAAGTATCAAATTGATCATAGCATCCAATTCACTTCCTATGATAGTTTTTATTATAACCAACTTGGATGCCTACCATTCTATGACCAATTTATAACCATAGAAAATACCATTCTGTTCTAAAGACTATCAAAATAATATAAGTGAAGCATGAGAGACTAGCAATTTCTACAAAATTAAGCCACGGCCGTGCTCTAAAAGATGTAAGTGAAGCACTAGAGCAAATACTATCAAGCTCAAAAGATATAAGTGAAGCACATAGAGTATTCTAATAAATTTCAATCAAGTGGGATTCTCCCAAAATGTGTGTACAGCAAGGATTATTGTGGAAAACTAAAAATCAAATACACGACGCTCCAAGAAAAACACATATCATGTGGCGAATAAAAATATAGGTCCAAGTAAAGTTACCAATGAATGAAGACGAAAGAGGGGATGCCTTCCCGGGGCATCCCCATGCTTAGGCTTTTGGCTATTCTTTAATATCTTGGGGTGCCTTGGGCATCCCCAATCTTAGGCTTTTGTCACTCCTTATTCCATAGTCCATCAAATCTTTACCCAAAACTTGAAAACTTCACAGCACAAAACTCAACAGGAAATCTCATAAGCTCCGTTAGTGAAAGAAAACAAAACCACCACATAAGGTACTGTAATGAACTCATTATTTATTTATTTTGGTGTTAAAACTACTGTATTCCAAGTTCTCTAGGGTTCATACCATTTAATACTAGCCATAGATGCATCAAAATAAGCAAACAAGACATGAAAAACAGAATCTGTCAAAAACAGAACAGTCTGTAGCAATCTGTAACTAACGCAAACTTCTAGAACTTTAAAAATCCTACCAAAATAGAAAGTCCTGGTAAATTTATCTATTGATCAGAAGAAAAAAGAATAAACACAAAAGCACGTTTCTGTGATTTAACAAAACTAATTTATTGCGCACAAATTTTCTGTTTTTCAGCAGAATCAAATTAACTCTCACCATAGGTTATCCTATAGGTTCTACTTGGCACAAACACTAATTAAAACATAAAAATACATCTAAACAGAAGGTAGATGCAACATTTATGCCTAAACATAAACAAAAACAAAAAACATAAATAAAATTGGTTTGCCTCCCAACTAGCGCAATCGTTTAACGCCCCTAGCTAGGCATAAAAGCGAAGATAGATCTAAGTAGTGCATCTTTGGCACTAAATTCATAAGTAGCCCGCATGATAGATTCATATGGTAATTTAATCTTATTTCTTGGAAATTGCTCCATGCCTTTCCTTAATGGAAATTGGAATCTAATATTCCCTTCCTTCATATCAATAATTGCACCAATCGTTCTAAGGAAAGATCTACCAAGAATAATAGGGCAAGAAAGATTGCAATCAATATCAAGAACGATAAAATCTACGGGGACCAAATTCCTATTTGCAACAATGAGGACATCATTGATCCTTCCCATTGGCTTTTTAATGGTGGAATCCGCAAGGTGCAAATTTAAAGAGCAATCATCAAGATCATGGAAACCTAGAATATCACATAAAGTTTTCGGAATCGTGGAAACATTAGCACCCAAATCACACAAAGCAAAACACTCATGATATTTAATTTTAATCTTTATAGTAGGTTCCCACTCATCATTAAGTTTTCTAGGTATAGAAACTTCCAAATTAAGTTTTACATCATAAGATTGCATCAAGGCATCAACGATATGTTTGGTAAAAGCTTTATTTTGACTATAAGCATGAGGAGAATTAACAAGGAATTGCAACAAGGAAATACAACCTTCTAAAGAACAATTATCATAATCAAATTCCTTGAAATCCGAGAGAGTGGGTTCAATGCTATTTAAAGTCATGACCTCTGCATTCCCACTTTTACCAAATTTAGCATCAAGATCTAAAAACTCCGAATTGTTGGGACGCCTTCTAACTAAAGTTGACTCATCTCCAGTCCCATTATTATCAAGATTCATATTGCAAAACAAAGATCTAATAGGGGACACATCAATAACTTTAAGATCTTCATCATTATTTTCATGGAAACTACAAGAACACGCCTTTACAAAGCAATCTTTCTTAGCACGCAATCTAGCGGTTCTTTCCTTGCACTTATCAACGGAAATTCTCATGGCTTTGAGAGACTCATTGATATCATGCTTAGGAGGAGTAGATCTAAGTTTAAGAGAATGAACATCAAGCGAAAGTCTATCAATGTTCCTAGCCAAATCATCAACTTTGAGTAATTTTTCTTCAAGCAAAGCATTAAAATTCTTTTGAGAGATCATAAATTCTTTCACACTATTTTCAAAATAAGAGGGCATCTTATTAAAATTACCATAAGAATTATTGTAGGAATTTCCAAAATTATTAGAGGAATTACTAGGGAACGATCTAGAATTAAAGTTTCCTCTATAAGCATTGTTTCCAAAACTATTCCTACCAAAAAAGTTCACATCCATAGATTCATTATTATTCTCAAATCAAAGTAGACAAATGCATATCATTGGGATCAAGAGGAATATTTCTAGTAGCAAACAACTTCATAAGTTCATCCATCTTTCCACTCAAAACATTGATTTCTTCTATAGCATGCACTTTTTTACTAGAAGATCTTTCGGTGTGGCATTGAGAATAATTTGCCATAATATTATCAAGAAGTTTTGTAGCATCTCCTAACGAGATTTCCATAAACGTGCCTCCCGCGGCCGAATCTAAAAGGTTTCTAGAAGCAAAGTTCAAACCGGCATAAAATTTTTGTATGATCATCCATAAATTCAAACCATGAGTAGGGCAATTGTGAATCATCAATTTCATTCTTTCCCGAGATTGGGCAACATGCTCTTGATCAAGTTGTTTAAAATTCATAATATCGTTCCTAAGAGTGATAATCTTGGCGGGAGGAAAATACTTAGAGATAAAAGCATCTTTGCACTTGTTCCAAGAATCAATAGTATTTTTAGGCAAAGACGAAAACCTAACTTTAGCACAATCTCTAAGTGAAAACGGAAATAACTTCAATTTAACAATATAATTATCCGTATCTTTCTTCTTTTGCATATCACACAAATCAACAGAGTTGTTTAGATGCGTAGCAGCATCTTCACTAGGAAGGCCGGCGAATTGATCTTTCATAACAAGATTCAACAAAGCGGTATTGATTTCACAAGTCTCAACATCATTAAGAGGAGCAATCGGAGTACTAAGGAAATCATTATTATTAATATTGGAGAAATCACACAATTTGGTATTATCTTGCGCCATGGCAATAAGTAATCCAACACACAAGCAAACAGAAAAGGAAAGCGAAAAAGAGAGGAGAAGATTGGGAAAGAGAGGGAAAATTAAACGGCAAGGGTGAAGTGGGGGAGAGGAAAACAAGAGGCAAATGGAAAATAATGTAAATGCGAGGGAGATGAGTTTGTGATGGGTACTTGGTATGTCTTGACTTGAGCGAAGACCTCCCTGGCAACGGCGCCAGAAATCCTTCTTGCTACATCTTGAGCTTGCATTGGTTTTCCTTGAAGAGGAAAGGGTGATGCAGCAAAGTAGTGTAAGTATTTACCTCAATTTTTGAGAACCAAGGTATCAATCCAGTAGGAGGCTCCTCAAAATTCCCACGCACCTGCACAAACAAACAAAGAACTCGCAACCAACGCAATAAAGGGGTTGTCAATCCCTTCACGGCCACTTGCGAAACTGAGATCTGATAGAGATAGTATGATAAGATAAATATTTTTTTGGTATTTTAAATATAGATGCAAAAAGTAAAGATGCAAATAAAATGAGTTTCAAAGCTTATATGATAAAACATAGACCCGGGGGCCATAGGTTTCACTAGTGACTTCTGTCAAGATAGCATAAGTATTATGGTGGGTGAACAAATTACTGTTGAGCAATTGATAGAAAAGCGAATAATTATGAGATTATCTAGGCATGATCATGTATATAGGCATCACATCCGCAACAAGTAGACCAACTCCTGCCCGCATCTACTACTATTACTCCACACATCGACCGCTATCCAACACGCATCTAGAGTATTAAGTTCATAAGAACAGAGTAACACATTAAGAAAGATGACATGATGTAGAGGGATAAACTCATGCAATATGATATAAACCCCATCTTTTTATCCTCGATGGCAACAATACAATACATGCCTTGCAACCCTTTCTGTCACTGGGTAAGGACACCGCAAGATTGAACCCAAAGCTAAGCACTTCTCCCATGGCAAGAAAGATCAATCTAGTAGGCCAAACCAAACTGATAATTCGAAGAGACTTGCAAACTCAATCATACATAAAAGAATTCAGAGGAGATTCAAATATTTCTCATAGATAAACTTGATCATAAACCAACAATTCATCGGATCTTGACAAACACACCGCAAAAAGAGTGACATCAAATAGATCTCCACAAGAGAGGGGGAGAACATGGTATTGAGATCCAAAAAGAGAGAAGAAGCCATCTAGCTAATAACTATGGACCCGAAGGTCTATGGTAAACTACTCACAACTCATCAGAAGGGCTATGGTGTTGATGTAGAAGCCCTCCATGGTCGATTCCCCCTCCGGCGGAGCGCCGGCGAAGGCTCCAAGATAGGATCTCACGGATACAGAAGGTTATGGTGGTGGAAATTGTTTTTTGTTCTCTCCCTCAATGTTTACAGGGTACGTAGGTATATATAGGAGGAAAAAGTACGTCGGTGGCCACCCGAGGGGCCCAGGAGACAAGGGGCGCGCCCAGGAGGGGTGGGCGCGCCCTCCTATCTCCTGGCCGCCTCGATTGCTTCTTGAGTTGCACTCCAAGTCCTCTGGATGACGTTCGTTCCAAAAATCACGCTCCCGAAGGATTCATTCCGTTTGGACTCCGTTTGATATTCCTTTTCTTCGAAATACTGAAATAGGCAAAAAAACAGCAATACGGGCTGGGCCTCCGGTTAATAGGTTAGTCCCAAAAATGATATAAATGTGTAAAATAAAGCCCATAAACATCCAAAAGGGGTAATATAATAGCATGGAACAATCAAAAATTATAGATATGTTGGAGACGTATCATCGGTCTCCCCTTCCCACACCACGGATGGCTTGAACAACCTTTCCAAGAAGATATTAGGTGGGACGGGGTCGCGCTTAGCACCGATTGAGGGAGTCCTGGATTAGGGGGTATCCGGACAGCCGGACTATATACTTTGGCCGGACTGTTGGACCGTGAAGATACAAGACTCAAGACTTTGTCCCGTGTCTGGATGGGACTCTCCTTTGCGTGGAAGACAAGCTTGGCAATCCGGATATTATATTTCCTTCTTTGCAACCGACTCCATGTAAACCCTAGCCCTCTCCGGTGTCTATATAAACCAGAGGGTTTAGTCCTTAGAGACAGAATCATAATCATCATAGGCTAGCTTGTAGGGTTTAGCCTCTACGATCTTGTGGTAGATCAACTCTTGTAACACTCATATCATCAATATCAATCAAGCAGGAAGTAGGGTTTTACCTCCGTCAAGAGGGCCCGAACCTGGGTAAACATCGTGTCTCTTGCCTCCTGTTACCATTAGCCTAAGACACACAGGTCGGGACCCCCCCCCAAGATCCGCCGGTTTTGACCCCGACATTGGTGCTTTCATTGAGAGTTCCTCTGTGTCGTCGCGACAAGGCTTGATGGCTCCTTCAATCATCAACAACAACAAGGTCCAGGGTGAGACTTTTCTCCCCGGACAGACCTTCGAGTTCGGTGGCTTCGCACTACGGGCCAACTTGCTTGGCCATCTGGAGCAGATCGATAGCTACGCCCCTGGCCATCAAGTCAGATTCGGAAACTTGAACTACACGACCAATATCCGCAGAGACCTGATCTTCGACCGATTCTGGCATGCGCTAGGAGCACCGGACAGTCACGATTGAGGGAGTCCTGGATTAGGGGGTATCCGGACAGCCGGACTATATGCTTTGGCCGGACTATTGGACCATGAAGATACAAAACTCAAGACTTCGTCCCGTGTCCGGATGGGACCCTCCTTTGCGTGGAAGACAAGCTTGGGAATCTGATATTATATTTCCTTCTTTGTAAACCGACTCCATGTAAACCCTAGCCCTCTCCAGTGTCTATATAAACCGGAGGGTTTAGTCCTTAGAAACAGAATCATAATCATTATAGGCTAGCTTCTAGGGTTTAGCCTCTACGATCTCGTGGTAGATCAACTCTTGTAATACCCATATCATCAATATCAATCAAGCAGGAAGTAGGGTTTTACCTCCATCAAGAGGGCCCGAACCTGGGTAAACATTGTGTTCCTTGCCTCTTGTTACCATTAGCCTAATACGTACAGATCGGGACCCCCTACCCGAGATCCCCCGGTTTTGACACCGACATTGGTGCTTTCATTGAGAGTTCCTCTGTGTCGTCGCTGCAAGGCTCGATGGCACATCTCGTTGTCAAGGACAACATCACCTCTGGGGGAGCACTGGCTGCAGGCCAAACTCTCCTACTAGGTGGCTTCATCATGGCCGCCCAATGGGCTGTCGCGCCGACGATGACCTCTCGGGTCATCACGAATAGCCTCCACGTCAATTCGGAACTCGCGGAACAAATGGATTCAATGGAGCTCTCCTCCCTAAATGAGCTCTTGGATCGCATCGCTGCTTTGGGAGTCACCACAGACTATGACTAGATTGGGTTAAACCCGACCAAAGGGATATTAAATCCCCGCCGGTCACCCACGAGATAGCGGTAGTGGAGGAGCCACATACGGATTACCCCTCTATTTTGAGGACGAATTATGTCCAGATCACCGATCTCCCTGAGTCGGACACCCGCTCAAGGGAAGACATGACCCAAACCCCAGACTTAGAATCGGGTATTGGGCGGGAAAAATTGGGCAGCACCCCGGATCCCGAGCTCAAGCCCGGAAGCTCCCCTGCCCCAGGGCGTTAGATCGGATCAGAATCCAGATTCATCTACACCCACCCACCCAGACTTAAACCATCTCTCCCATATCAGACAAGAGCCCCAAGAGACAGTACATCGCTACTTGGCCAGATTCCTCCTTGTGCTAAACAAGGTCAAGGACTGTCATGAGGGGACGAAGTCTCACTTTTCTACAAAAACTGCACGGACAAAGGAATCCTTAATGTTATAAGTCACCGTGACATAGTACACTTTGCTGACTTGGCAACCATAGTACAGAAGTATTGTGCGATGGAAAGCGCCTGGAAAACCCAAACAGAATTTTGGGATAGTCCGGCTCTCACTAAAACCTTTGTCCGAGCTAAATGGGCGAACTCTCGTAAGTCAGCCGATCCAATCCCCAAGAAACCAAATCCCACCCTAGGGCGTGGAACCGTATTGGAAGAATGGCTCAATGGGCCATGTAAACTCCACAACACGCCGGACACTACACCAACACATATCCTTAGAGCATGTTGGATAGTCCGGCAGGTAGCAAAAAGTGGCGAGGTTCTTCTTGTATGCCATAAAGCAGAACAACATCCCACCAAAGAAAACAATACGGTACTAACAGTCTTCAAGACTTTCGCCTCAAACAATAGGCGCAAGCGAGCTCATCAAAGCTCCACTGAAATCTGCCACGTGGCAAAAATAAATCCGTGGAATGACACTGCTGTAACTTTCAGTGCCAGTGATGAACCTCAATTCCAGACAGTCCGGGCACCAGCCGCTTTGGTCCTTAGCCCAATCGTGGATGGCTTTCGGCTCACTAAAGTACTCATGGACGGCGGAAGCGGATTAAACTTGATCTACGAAGAAACACTCAGCAAGATGGAAATTGATAAAAGCCGCATTGAGCAAAGCGGCACAACCTTCAGGGGAATCATCCCTAGTCGGGAAGCATGGTGTGCGGGAAAAATCACACTCGATGTGGTATTCGGCACTCTGGAGAATTACAGGTCCAAAGAAATCACATTCCAAGTGGCTACTTTCAGCAGCGGATACCACGCCCTTTTAGGACGGCACGCGTTTACAAGCTTTCAAGCTATACCCCATTACAGGTACATGAAGCTTAAAATGCCTGGACCCAATGGAATCATCACTCTAGCCAGTGATCCGGACGTCGCACTTCGTGCCGAAAACAAAATCGCAGCAGTAGCCCTGGAAGCATTATCCAAAGCCCTAGCAGCCGAAGAAGTAACAATGTTGCATGCCATCGTGGACAGGGACGACGTGATACTCGACAAGCGACCCAAGTCCACCTCATTTAAACCCGCAGACGAGATAGTCAAATTCCAGGTCCATCCAACGGACCCCACGAAGACAGCTTCCATCGGGACACAGTTGAACCCACAATGGACGCCGCACTGTGAGACTTCCTACGTGAGATTCAGGACATTTTTGCCTGGCACCCCTCGGACATGCCGGGCATCCCACGCAGACTGGCCGAACACAGCCTCAATGTACTAAAAGGATACAAGCCTGTCAAGCAGACTCTAAGGCGCTTTTTAGAGCCCAAATGACAAGCCATGGGGGAAGAGCTAGCCAAGCTACTCGAGGCCGGATTCATCAGAGATATCAAGCATCCGGATTGGCTGGCAAATCTGGTAATTGTACAAAAGAAGGACAAATCCTGGCGCCTATGCGTCGACTTCAAAGACCTCAACAAGGCTTGCCCCAAGGATCCCTTCCCCCTCCCTCGCATCGACCAAATCATCAACGCCACCGTAGGACATGAGTCGCTGTATTTCCTCGATGCATACTCTGGATACCATCAAATAAAGATGGCAGAGTCCGACCAAGCTGCAACGGCTTTCATAATGCCATATGGTCCTTTCTGCTTCAACACTATGCCTTCCGGGCTTAAAAATGCCGGCGCAACCTATCAACGCATGATTCAAACATGCCTGGAAAAGCAAATCGGCAAGACAGTGGAGGCATATGTGGACGACGTGGTCATAAAAACAAGACACGTCGAAACCCTAATAGACGACTTGAGGCTTACGTTCGACAACCTCCGAACATACGACATCAAGCTAAACCCAGAAAAATGTGTTTTCAGCGTGCCCTCTGGGAAGCTGCTCGGCTTCATTGTTTCCAATAGAGGAATTGAGGCGAATCCGGCAAAAATCCGAGCTCTATCACAGTTGGCTATCCCAACAGACCTCAAGCATATCCAGAAACTAGCTGGATGCGTGGCTGCCTTAATATCTCCCGGTTAGGAGAAAAGGCATTACCTCTTTACCGCCTTCTTCGGCGCATCGAACACTTCATGTGGACAGATACAGCCGCGGCCGGACTGGACGAAATAAAGACCTTATTGGCCAGTAATCCAGTCCTAACAGCGCCAAATATTGGCGAACCTATGCTGCTGTACGTAGCGGCAACACATCAAGTTGTAAGTGAATGCTCGTCGTTGAACGAGAGGCTGACGGATACAAATTCCCGCTCCAGAAGCCGGTATATTACGTATCCACGGTCCTCACCCCATGCAAATCCCGATACCCATACTATCAAAAGATAGCATACGCGGTCTTCATGGCATCCCGAAAGCTACGACACTACTTTCAAGAGTGTTCGATTACGGTGGCCTCTGAAGTACCACTCAACGACATAATAAATAACCGCGACGCTATGGGTCGGATTGCTAAACGAGCCATCAAGCTCCTTCCATTCGACATAACATACAAGCCACGGCGGGCCATCAAGTCGCAAGTACTGGCTGACTTTGTCGCCGAATGGACAGAAGCCGAACTCCCTAAAGAGTACGGCGCGTACTCTAACTAGATCATGCACTTCGACGGCTCTAAAATGCTGGCCGGATTGGGAGCAGGTGTAGTCCTGACGTCTCCGACCGAAGACATGGTCCAATACGTACTCCAAATATGCCCCCTACCGCTCTCCAAACAAACCCCATTACTTGGCCCTTCGCGGTCTGGGGGCTGCATATGGTCGGACCCCTTAAAGGGGGAAGCCATAAGAAAAAATACTTATTGGTCATGGTGGACAAGTTCACCAAATGGATAGAAGCTAAACCAGTCAAAATGGCCGAATCCGGACCAGTGATAGACTTCATATCCAGGGTTGTACACCGATACGGCGTCCCCCACAGCATCATCACTAATAATGGCTCAAACTTCACAGCCGATGAAGTGAAAACTTGGTGTGGTAACATGGGCATTAAGCTCAATTACGCCTCCATCAACCATCCTCAAACAAATGGCTAGGTCGAACATGCAAACGGTCTCATCATGAGCGGCATCAAACCCAAACTAGTGCGATCCTTGACAGAATCGGACACGCACTGGGTCGAAGAGCTCGACTCCGTACTCTGGGGGCTGCGGACCATACCGAATCGCACCACCAGATATACACCATTTTTTATGGTGTACGGCACGGAAGCAGTACTACCCTGCGACATAATACATGATTCGCCTCGCGTAGGCATGTACGAAGAGAAGGAAGCCGAGTTGGATCGGCAGGATAACTTAGATGCGCTGGAGGAGGAGCGCGACGTCGCAAAAGCCCATTCCGCATTCTATCAACAGGTGGCCCGACGGTACCAAAGCAGATAAGTGCGGCCCAAAACTTATAATATTGGCGAACTCATTCTACGCCTACCGGAGAAGAAGAAGGACAAGCTCAAAACTAAGTGGGAGGGTCCCTTCGTCATTGATAAAGTTCTCACTGGAGGAGCGTACCGCTTATGTAATGCATCCGATAACAGACTCGAGCCGAACCCATGGAACGTGGCCAGACTCCGGAGATTCTATGCCTAGCGCCGAACTCAGTGTTCGTCTCCTTACACCCTCCTTTTTAATTATGTTCCCTCCTTTTTCCTTTCTCGACCTTTTTCCTCTTCACACAAAGTACTCAATACAGTGCGGACACCCGAATCTCTCCGGCCGCACTATGTGTGTAAGCCATACCTAGTGGCTTCCTATACGGAAGCTAAATATAATTACTTTAATGGCTTTTTGCCCATCACATATGTGTTCGTTTTCCATATGTGCCTTTTCTTCACCATTATATGCATCGATATGACTTAAGATGTGGCCATGCTGGGTTGCCTGGCCCTTGTGTTCCCTACGTTCCCATTAATTCGGCTAGGGCATAAGGGGAGCACCTCTGCGATTGTTACTGCCGGTTCAGCCGGATGTGTACCTCAGACTGGGTGAAGCCGAAAGCTAGCGTTCTTAAGGGAATATTGGTCGGTGAGGAAAAGATGTTCCTTTTGTTTATTACAATGTAAATCCCTAGAAGTTTTGTATCCTGCATCTTTGTTTGCAGTCCGGACATGTACATCGTTGCATGCGTACCCAGGGAAAGGAACCCCTAACGGAACTATTCTCCCTGGAAGATGTTTCTTACTATCCATGTAATATAACATAACTAGTTGGGTACTTGTCTGCTCAAGCACTTATGACCCCTACGCCTGGTTTCCACGCATACCCCAGTTTTGTATAACTGAGCGGGTATTCGGATACACCCCGGACTGTCGGATCCGGGGGCTGAAGCGAAAAGGTCCGCCATGACAAATGATTTTAATCCGGCTAGGGACTACTTATGTCCACTGAATTACACAGTCACTTGGACTGATTATATTCCTCCTCTATACCATTCAACAGGCTATCTAGCTTACAATCCTGTTGGCAATACTTTGCGGCTAACGCTACCTAGTCATACACCAGACTCACGGGAATTTCTTGCCCACCTGGCCCCGCCGGTCCGACTTCGGCCATATGGTTCGGGTCAAGCTTGGTGTAGCGCGTCTTCACCATAGCCCAGGATTCTCTTCCACCTTGTCGGCAGGATGACATCTTCTACAATCGGAAGCGCCGCCGTGCTCCTTGGAGCATATCCATGAGCTCCCTCATGCCCTTCAGCAGGAAGCTTGATGGCCACAAGGCCTGAGCAATGCCCTGCATCACCTGCCGAGCTCGCTCGTGCAGCTGTAAGAGGTCTTGCAAATCGCCTGAAGACACGGGCATCTCCTCTTCAGGGCGGCCCGTCAACATACCTACAAATAAAAATTCTTTCAATATGCTTCCTCGCCGAGTTGTACTACAGTTCGTCTAGGCACTTACCATAAATGTCGCGACGAAGCCTTTTGTTCTCCTTCACGGAGTCCGCCAGCTGAGCGCGAACATCTTTTAGTTCGACGTCCAGCCAAACATTGGCATCTTGAAGATTGTTCTTCTCCTGCCTAACTTGCATAATAACACGGTCGCCAGCTTTTAGCTGCCTTTGGAGATGCGACTCGTTATCTCTTACGACCTCCGGATTCACCCTGGGATTGTCTGCAGAATTTTCTGTTAGACTTATCATACAAGCCACTTACTAACTGGAACATCTCCGTACAATTAAGACAAATGTTACCAGATGAGGCCTTCTAGGATTCCTCTAACTTGGCAACCCTGGCCCTCAGCTGGGTCTTGCACTCCTCCAGCTCTCGAGACAATTGGGCATTCTTATCTACAAGGACATGTGTATAAATTGATCCTTAAAATAGTTGTTCCAACCGTTTCAAGTCTCAGGGGCTACTGCTATACATGCTTATCAAATTTTCTTACCCGTATATCTTCGGCATACTGGTCCGTCGCTTGGGCAAGCCCGCCTTGAGCAGCTCGGATGTATGCGTCTCCCGAATTGAAAGCATTAAATGCCTCTTCAGAAAAGATGTTGTCGGCGCCGGTTATTCATGGCGCTCTCTACTTCGGAATTCATGGCGGAGAGAATATCTGCATCCTCTGTCGGAGGACAATGCGGCATCGGCCCCGCGTCCGCCTCCTCTCTCTGGTGGAGGCGTTATTGATAGGATCTCCGTATATAGTCCGGCTACTCCTCTTTCTGCCAGGACACGAAGGACACTGTTACATTTCAAACACAATAATCACAGAGCAGGTGTTTACCATACCTCTATAGCGGCATTTCGGCCCTAACTGCCTTCCACTTAAGCCTGCCTGATCCGGACACCCTTTGCCGACGAGTCCCCAGGGGCTCGGCGCCGCACTCTGACCGTCGTCTCTACAAAAATACGACACTTCAGGTGTAAGGCATGGCATCAGAAAGGAGTCCCCTTTGGAGGATAGGGTTTTTTGGCTTGGCTTACACGCGATGTAGGTAGCAGTCCGGGATAGTCGGTGATAATAGCCACTGAGGCGCCATCGCAGCTCGCCTGATAAAATATCCCGTTGACGAGCTCCACACTAATATCCGGATCTTCTTTGAGTCCTCGATCGAAGGCCCTTCCGGGGTCTTCTGGTTGCGGGGAGGGGTTGGAGATTCCTTCTACGGCCCCCCTCCATTCCTGCTCGAAAATATTGAGGTAAATAATCTTGACGAAGAACGCCAGAATGAGTGAAGCGGGGGAAAGAGTGGTGACTTACCCAGCTTGGGGAGTTCTACATAGAAAACCCATCCCACGGTTTAATATGAAGGAATTCTTCTTCTTCTCCTTTCTATAGATCGGACAATATCCTCGCCAGAGCAGTGGCGGAGTTTGGACCCTTACGGCCACAGCGGGTGGCATCATCTTCCCCGTTGTAATGCCACATGGGCTTCCCCCGATATTGAAGCGGCTGCACTCCCCGCATTATGCATATTGCCATAACCTTGACTATTGGCATCCCAGATTTGGCCAGTAACTTTATCCTGCTCATCAGGAAGTGTATTTCTCTGGTATCCTCCTCATGGGGGCCCCGAGGGCACCAGCTTCGACGTGCCTTCGGCGGAGCGTTACTGAACTTAGGGAGAGCTGTCTGGACTGGATCCGGAAGGGGAACATCGTCGACATGAAACCACTCCGAAGGCCAGCTCTCTGGTGCCTTCTTGTGAGTACCGGATAGGTATCCGGTCTCGGCGATGTGCCATACTTCGGCTCCGCCCACTTGACATAGGGATTCCCCCTGGTTGTGAGGAATAAGGCAGAACAACTTCTTCCATAACCCAAAGTGAGCCTCGCAGCCTAGAAATAGCTCACAGAGGGCAACGTATCCTGCTATATGCAGCACGGAGGCAGGGGTGAAGTTGTGCAACTGGAGGCCGTAGAACTCCAAGAGCCCGTGAAGAAATGGGTGGATAGGAAACCCGACGCCCCTTAGCAGATGCGGGATGAGACATATTCGCTCCTCTGGGGATGGATTAGGAGATCCCTCCGCTTGCTCCCCGCCATTATAGGTGGCTAGTCCGGCTCGGACGGGGACCATGAACGCCGATGGGAGAAACCCTTGGGTCCGTAACTCTATCAAACGGTTGTGAGGAACTGAACACTCTTCCCAGTAACCCGTCTTGGAGTGAGGGGAGTGAGAAGAAGAGCTGCGGCGACCGGCCATGTTGGAATGGTTTTTTCGGAGCACTTGTTAGATGCTTGCTCGGGGGAATAGGGTGAGGTTTGGATCTGAGAATCCCCGTCTCTTCAAATAGACGGTTAGCCTGCCGGACCGGGGGTGGAAAATGCAAAAATGCCTTGGCTCCTCGTATTCACTTGACACGTGGAGATGGTCATTATTGAGGCACAGAAGCCGAGGAGCACAACATTGATGGGAAGCCGGACACTGTATGTTGCAACAGGTACTTTGGAGTATTCGGAGATGGAACCCGCCTTGCAATGCCGAAGACAAAACTGCGTGCCGGACTCATCGTCATTGAAGCCTGGTTTAGGGGCTACTGAGGGAATCCTGGATTAGGGGGTATCCGGACAGCCGGACTATATGCTTTAGCCGGATTGTTGGACCGTGAAGATACAAGACTCAAGACTTCGTCCGTGTCCGGATGGGACTCTCCTTTGCGTGGAAGACAAGCTTGGCGATCTAGATATTATATTTCCTTCTTTGTAAACCGACTCCATGTAAACCCTAGCCCGCTTCGGTGTCTATATAAACCGGAGGGTTTAGTCCTTAGAAACAGAATCATAATCATCATAGGCTAGCTTCTAGGGTTTAGCCTCTACGATCTCGTGGTAGATCAACTCTTGTAATACCCATATCATCAATATCAATCAAGCAGGAAGTAGGGTTTTACCTCCATCAAGAGGGCCCGAACCTGGGTAAACATTGTGTTACTTCCCTCCTGTTACCATTAGCCTAAGACGTACAGATCGGGACCCCCTACCTGAGATCCGCCGGTTTTGACACCAACAACGATGAGCACGGCATAGACCTACTGTCGGACAATGCTCGGGATATTGCCCCTGCAGGAGCCCCGGACCTAAATCCGGGGGAGATTGCGTTGTCTAAGGACGGGTGGATGGAACCCGCCCCGGAGGCCGCACACCCATCGGCGGTAGAGCCAAGCACCGGCTTTACCCCCAAGGAAGCCTGTGTCATCGGACCCCCGGACTCGTGTCCGGCTGTAGGTTCCAATCCGCGCACCCCCAAGTCTGTCGAATCTGGATGGGCTCCGGTAATGGAGTTTACCAATGCGGATATCTTCTAGTGCTCACCCTTTGGCGACATGTTGAACTCATTAAAGTCTCTCTCTTTGTCAGGAGACTCTTGGCCGAACTATGTCCGGCTCAAGGGGGAAGAAGGTGACGAAGAAACCCGTTGCCCACCCACCACCCACTTCATAGCCACTATCGACGATGTATCAGACATGCTTGACTTCGACTCCGATGATACCGACGGTACGGACGTCGGTGCAGGAGACGGTTCAGAACCAACGGGGTGTTGGACTGCCACCTCGTCATACGATATATACATGGTGGATACACCTAAGGAGGACGACGGCAAAAAACCAGAGGATAAAACTCACAGACAAAAGCCAAAACGATGGTGCAGATGCCGCTCCAAGTCCAGCAATAGTAATAATAGCGATAATAGCTCTAGAAAGATCGACACCCCAGTCAACTCCGAAGGCAACAACAACCATACGGACCCAGCAATGGAGCAGGATGAGCCAGGTCACGACGAACATAGCTTGGAGCAGACGCCCGATCACAATGATCCTGAGGGACGAACTCATCAAACCGCCCCGGGACAAGAGCACAGTCCGGATGACGATGCACTCATCATCCCAGAAACACGTTTGGAACGAGATAACCGCCATAGAAGGCTTATGGCCACTGCGAGAAGTCTAAAGAAGTAGAAGCAAAGGCTTAAGGCCGCACAGGAAACACTCAATTGCAGATGGAATAAAGTGCTAGACACTGAAGAAAAGTACGGCGATGATCGCCACACAAAGAGCTATCCAAAACGCAAGCTGCTGCCAGAATTCGACGATGAGGCCATTACACCAAGAAACAATACGGCCAGGAGGCCGGACAAACCACTTCATAACCGCAATAGAGCGGCTACCGACACCGCACACGATTTACGTGAGCTCCTGGATAAAAAGGCCGGCGCGGCTAGGTCCATCTATGGATCTAAAAGACACAACCCGGTGCAGGACTATGGTCACCAAAATGATCATACCGATCGGATACCAGTTCGGAATCAGCACCGGACACAACAACAGCCGACGGCATGCCACAGCACGTCCAGATACAAAGGGGCTGCTCACCCCCTGTGCTTCACCGAAGAGGTGCTGGACCATGAATTTCCATAGGTTTTAAACCTGTGAACATAGAGGCATACGACGGAACGACAGACCCCGGGGTCTGGATTGAGGATTTTATCCTGTATATCCACATGGCTCGTGGGGACGACCTCCACGCCATCAAATACCTTCCCCTAAAGTTGAAGGGACCAGCTCGACACTGGTTGAAAAGCCTACCCGAAAATCCAATTGGAAGTTGGGAGGAACTCGAGGATGCTTTCACGGCCAATTTTCAAGGGACCTACGTCCGGCCTCCAGATGCGGAAGATTTAAGTCACATAATTCAACAGCCCGGAGAGTCTTCCCGCAAGCTTTGGAACAGATTCCTCACTAAGAAAAATCAAATTGTCGATTGTCCGGATGTTGAAGCCTTAGCGGCCTTCAAACACAGCATCCGGGACGAGTGGCTCGCCAGACACCTCGGCCAGGAAAATCCGAGGACAATGGCAGCCTTAACAATGCTTATGACCCATTTTTGCGCAGGAGAAGATAGCTGGTTGGCCCGTAAAGGCACTAGCGACCCAAGTACATCCGAAATCAGGGATGGCAACGGGAGGCCACGGCGCAACAAAAACAAACGTCAAAACAAGGAAGAAAGTCCGTACAACACAATGGTCAACGCCGGATTCAGGGGCTCTCAACCCGGTCAACAAAAGAAGCCATTTAAAGGCAGTAAAGAGGGACCGTCCAGCCTGAACAAAGTCCTGGACAGACTGTGCCAAATTCATGGCACCCCCGAAAACCTGCAAACCACACATTTTTGGCACGAAGTTCTACGTCGGGATCACTAGCTAGAGTGATGATTCCATTGGGCCCGTGCATCTTGAGCTTCATGTACCCGTAATGGAGTATAGCTTGGAAGCTTGTGAATGCATCCCGCCCTAAAAGGGAGTGGTATCCGCTACTGAACGGGGCCACTTGGAATGTGATTTCTTCAGACCTATAATTCTCCGGCATGCCGAATACCACATCTAGTGTTATTTTTCCCGCACATCATGCCTCCCGACTAGGGATGATTCCTCTGAAGGTCGTGCTGCTTTGCTCAATGCGGCTCTTGTCTATTTCCATTTTGTTAAGAGTTTCCTCGTAGATGAGGTTTAAATCGCTGCCACCGTCCATGAGCACTTTAGTAAGCCGGAAGCCGTCCACTATTGGACTAAGGACCAAAGCGGCTGGTGCTTGGACTGTTCGGAGTGCTCGCTTGCGCCTATTATTTGAGGCGAAAGTCTCAAAGACTGTCAATACTGTATTTTCCGCGGGATGGTGCTCTGCGGTATTGTTGATGAGGAGATCCTCGCTGCTCTTGGCCACCTGCCGGAGTATCCAACATGCTCTAAGGTTGTGTGTTGGTATGGTATCCGGTGTACTGTGAATTTTGCATGGCCCATTGATCCATCTCGCCAATACGGTTCCACGCACTGTAGTGGGCTTTGGTTTCTTTGTAATTGGATCGAGTGACTTGCGAGAGTGCACCCTTTTAGTTCGGACGAGGGGTTTAGTGAGAGCTGGAGGATCCTAGAATTTTGTTTGGGTTTTCCAGGCGCTTTCCATCGCACAGTACTTCTTTACTATGGCCGCCAAGTCAGCAAAGTGTGCTATGTCACGGCGACTTATGGCATTGAGGATTCCCCTGTCCATGCAATTTTTGCAAAAGAATGAAATTGCGTCTTCCTCGCGACAGTCCTTGACCTTGCTCATTACAAGGAGGAATCTAGCCCAGAAATGATGTACTGTCTCTTGGGGCTCTTGTCTAATGTGGGAAAGATCACTTGTGTCTGGGTGGGTGGGTAGATTTAGGTCCAAACCCTGACCCGATCTGACACCCAGGGGCAGAGGAGCTTCCGAGCTTGGCGGTTCGGGCTCCGGGATGTTGCCCAATTTTTCTGGCCCGCTGTCCGATTCTAGGTTCGGAGCTTGGGCCATGTCCTCCCGTAGACGGGTATCCGGCTTAGAGAGCTCGGGAATCTGGACATAGTTCATCCTCAAAATAGAGGAAGAATCGCTGGATTGCTTCTCCACCACCGCTATTTGATGGGTGACCGACGGAGAGTTAATCTCCCTTTGGTCGGGTTTAAGCCTGATCCGATCATAGTCCATAGCGACTCCCAGGGCGGCGATGCGATCCAAGAGCTCGTTCAGGGAGGAGAGCTCCATTGGATCCATCTGCTCGGTGAATTCCGAGCTGACGTGGAGGCTGTTTTTGATGACCTGAGAAGTCATCGTTGGCGCGATGGCCGAACGGGCGGTCATGACCAAGCCGCCTAGTCGGAGAGTTTGGCCTACAGCCAGGGCTCCCCCAAAGGTGATGTTGTCCTTGACAACAAGGCGAGCCATCAAGCCTTACCGTGACGGCACAGTGGAACTCTCAATGAAAGCACCAATTTCAGTGTAAAATCCGGCGGATCTCGGGTAGGGTGGCCTGAACTGTGCGTCTAAGGCTAATGGTAACAGGAGGCGGGGGACACAATGTTTACCCAGGTTCGGGCCCTCTCGATGGAGGTAATACCCTACTTCCTGCTTGATTGATCTTGATGATATGAGTATTACAAGAGTTGATCTACCACGAGGTCGTAGAGGCTAAACCCTAGAAGCTAGCCTATGGTTATGATTGTTGTTGTCCTACGGACTAAACCCTCAGGTTTATATAGACACCGGAGGAGGCTAGGGTTACACAGAGTCAGTTACAGAGAAGATCTACATATCTGAATTGCCAAGCTTGCCTTCCATGCAAAGGAGAGTCCCACCCGGACACGGGACGAAGTCTTCAATCTTGTATCTTCATAGTCCAATAGTCCGGCCAAAGTATATAGTCCAGCTGTTCGAGGACCCCCTAATCCATGACTCCCTCACCAGCCACTCCGGGTACCGTACCTCTCTGATGACCACTACGACTTGTAGCTTACGGGTTTCCTGGACGATGAAGGTCTGCTTCTCGGTGGACTGGCGGCGAGCCTTCTGCTTTACTGGCCGCACATTTGGACATACCCTCTGAGAATACATCCCAAGCGAATACATCCCTGTTGGCTCGCAAAAAGATGATCAGTGCCTCCTCTTGATCCTGAGGGAGGCCAGCCCCTATGGTGAAGGTGGTGCTGGCTGTCCCATCCTCATAGACCGGCACTTGCTTCGTCTCAGCTCGGTCTTGGGAGAACAACTGCTTCTTCTTGGCCGGCACTGGTTCTAGGGCCTCCTGACCCTTCTTCTTGCTGGGCAGCGCAGACGCGGCTGTCCTGAAGGCGAGCTTGAGGGCCTGCAGCACACGTTTGGTGTCCCCTGCCACCGTGAGGACCCCGTTGCTGCCAGGCATCCTCATGAGGTTGTACGTGGGGTGGGTCGCAGCCATAAACTGGACCAAGGCCAGGTATCCCAGAATAGCATTGTACGACAGGTCGACCTTGGCGATGTCAAAGTCGATGAGCTTGGTGCGGTAGTTGTCGCGGGTCCCGAAGGTGACAGGGAGATGGATCTGCCCCAGGGGCCTGGTGGAGCCGTTGCCGACCCCGGAGAGAGGCTTGGAGGGGCGGAGCCGGCTGGGCAGCACGTGGAGCAAGTCGAATGCCTCCAGGAAGAGCATGTTGAGGCCGGCTCCACCGTCGATGAGGGTCCTGGTGATCGCCACGTGGCAGATGGTGGGGGTGCAGAGCATTGGGAGCGCGCCTGCTCCCGTTGTCGCGGCGGGATGATCCTTGGGGCCGAAGGTGAGGTCGGCCTTGGGTGCCGCCCAGCCCAGGGGAGCCCTCAAGCTCGCCTGAGTGGTTCCTACTCGCCAGTAGATCTGCTTGATGTGGCGGTCAGAAGGTGGTGCCTGCGAGCCACCTAAGAGAGCTGCGACGATCGAGGTCGCCAGTGCCGCGTAGTGGGCGAGGAATAGGTTGCGCAGCTCCTTTGAGGCGCGTGATGCGCCTACAAGGGCCATGGGGAGCCAGTTGGCCTTCACCTTGTCGTCTCCGCTGGTCACCCAAACTGTCTCCTCATATGCTCGGAGAAAGGGGGTCGGATCTGCTGTGCCGTCGTAGCTCGGTGGCATCTCCGGCTAAAACTTGGGCGGCCACCGCACCTGCCGTAGGGAGAGGGTGAAGCAGCGCAGCCCCGACGCTTCTTCGGGAACGCGTGTCAACCTGGCCGACGGAGGAGCGCCCGCCAAAGGAGGCAGTGGCACGATCTACAGGTCAGGGAAGGGGATTCCGACACCCCCCTACCTGGCATGCCAAATGTCGGATTTAGGGATCCGCAAACCCTTGAGAGGTTCGAACTCTAGGGTGCGTGCAGAGATCTCAACCTGGCCAGCCTGCCTACTCGCGATCCTCCTAAACCTAGCGTGTCGAGCTCAAAGAGACACAAAGACACAATGATTTATACAGGTTCGAGCCACCATTGTGGTGTAATACCCTAATCCAGTGTGGTGTAGTGGATTGCCTTGTAGGCTGCGGTCGAACTAGTACAATGGATTTACTAGCCTCAGGAGGTGAGGTGTTCTTGGGATGGTGTGGTGTATGCTAGCTCTACTTGTTCTGATCTCATCCGCTTTCTATGGTGGTGGCTAGTCCTATTTATAGTGGCCTTGGTCCTCTTCCCAAATATGAGCGGGAAGAGATCCCACAACGGCCGGATTTGAAAGGGACAAGTAGTACAGTCTATCCTGATAAAAGTATTCTTCGCCTGCGAAAAGCCTCTGGTCGTGATGCTACGGTGGGCTTGTCGATGACCTCCGTCCTGCCGTCCCGGCGGTCTTGGTCTTGTTGCACCGAAATGTAAACCTTTGGCTGATTCCTCAGGACTCCGCGCCTGTGGCTTGCCTCCTTTGCACCAAAGAGGGAACCTGCGCTCTGTGCCCGCCTGGCGCCCGCTTGGCCTTGGTCGTCATGTCTCACGTCAGCTGAGCCTCGTGAGGTAACCTGCATAGAACTCTCCACTCCTCAGGAGCCCGATTCCTTTGGGGGTCTTGGCGTTGCCCGCCTTGCGAGGCTTGGCCCCTCGCGAGGGTCTTGCGGTGTTGGTGTTGAAGCTGGGCCGTACCAGGTCGTCAATGGAGCCACGCGGTGGGCCGCGGGTAGGCAGGGCTGGATACCCCCGAATCCAGGACGCCGACAGTAGGTGGAATTTTGTAAGGAAAAATTTATATAGTGTGCTGAAATTTACTGTCACTTGTTACTATGGAAAATAATCCTTTGATGGGCTTGTTCGGGGTATCTTCACCCCGACCAGTAGAGAAAAGAGTTTCTCCTCAACCTACTGAACCTACTGAAAATGTTTACTTTAAAATTCCTTTGGGTATGATAGAGAAACTGCTAGCTAATCCTTTTACAGGAGATGGAACATTACATCCCGATATGCACCTATTCTATGTGGATGAAGTTTGTGGACTATTTAAGCTTGCAGGTATGCCCGAGGATGTTATCAAGAAGAAGGTCTTCCCTTTATCTTTGAAGGGAAAGGCATTGACATGGTTTAGGCTATGTGGTGATATTGGATCACGGAACTACAACCGATTGAAACTGGAATTTCATCAGAAGTTTTAACCTATGCATCTGGTTCATCGTGATTGTAATTATATATATAATTTTTGGCCTCGCGAAGGAGAAAGTATCGCTCAAGCATGGGGGAGGTTAAGTCAATGTTATATTCAAGCCCCAATCATGAGCTCTCAAGAGAAATTATTATTCAAAATTTGTATGCTCGACTTTCTCTCAATAATCGCTCCATGCTCGATACTTCTTATACTGGTTCTTTTATGATGAAGACTATTGAATTCAGATGGCATTTATTGGAAAGCATTAAATGCAACTCGCAAGATTGGGAGCTCTATGAAGGTAAGAAGTCAGATATAACCCCTAAGTTTGATTGTGTTAAATCTTTTATGGATACCGATGCTTTTCATGAATTTAGCACTAAATATGGACTTGACTCTGAGATAGTAGCTTCTTTCTATGAATCATTCGCTACTCATGTTGATCTCCCTAAGGAGAAGTGGTTTAAATATCATCCTCCCATTGAAGTAAAAGTAGTAGAACCTATTAAAGTTGAAGAAAATACTATCACTTATAATGTTGACCCTATTGTTCCTACCGCTTATATTGAGAAACCACCTTTCCCTGTTAGAATAAAGGATCATGCTAAAGCTTCAAGTGTGGTTCGTAAGAGTAATGCTAGAACACCTACACCCCTTGAGCAAATTAAAGTTGAACCTAGTATTGCTATGGTTAAGGATCTCTTGGTCGATAATATTGATGGGCATGTTATTTACCTCTGTGATGAAGCTGCTATAATTGCTAGACCCGATACTAAAAATAAACATAGACCTGTTGTTGGCATGCCTGTTGTTTCTGTTAAAATAGGAGATCATTGTTATCATGGCTTATGTGATATGGGTGCTAGTGTGAGTGGAATACCTCATTCCTTATACAAAGAAATTATGCATGATATTGCACCTGCTGAGATAGAAGATATTGATGTTACTATTAAGCTTGCCAATAGAGATACTATTTAACCAATTGGGATTGTTAGAGATGTTGAAGTCTTGTGTGGGAAAGTTAAATATCCTACTGATTTTATTGTTCTTGGTTCCCCACAAGATGACTTTTGTCCCATTATATTTGGTAGACCCTTCTTCAATACTGTTAATGCTAAGATAGATTGCAAAAAGGATATTGCTACTGTTGGTTTAGGGGACATGTCTCATGATTTTAATTTTGCTAAATTCCATAGACAACCCCATGATAAAGAATTTCCTAGTAAAGATGACATTATTGGTCTTGCTTCCATTGTCGTGCCTCCTAATGATCCTTTAGAACAATATTTGCTAGACCATGAAAATGATATGTTTATGAATGAAAGAAGGGAAATAGATGAAGTATTCTTTAAACAGGGACCTATATTGAAACACAACCTGCCTGTTGAAATCCTAGAGGATCCTCCTCCACCAAAGGGTGATCCCGTGTTTGAGCTTAAACCATTACCTGATACTCTTAAATATGCTTATCTTGATGAAAAGAAGATATATCCTGTTATTATTAGTGCTAACCTTTCAGAGCAGGAAGAAGAGAAATTATTGAAAACTCTGAAGAAGCACCGTGCTGCTATTGGATATACTCTTGATGATCTTAAGGGCATTAGTCCCACTCTATGCCAGCACAAAATAAAATTGGAGAAAGACGCTAAACCAATTGCTGATCACCAACGGCGGTTAAATCCTAAGATGAAACAAGTGGTAAGAAATGAAATACTAAAGCTTCTAGAGGCAGGTATAATTTATCCTGTTGCTGATAGTCAGTGGGTAAGTCTTGTCCATTGTGTCCCTAAGAAGGGAGGTATTACTATCGTTCCAGATAATAAAGATGAATTGATCCGACAAAGAATTGTTACAGGTTATAGAATGGTAATTGATTTCTGCAAATTAAATAAAGCTACTAGAAAAGATCATTACCCTCCCTTTTATTGATCAATTCTAGAAAGATTATCCAAACATACAAATTTTTGCTTTTTAGATGGTTATTCTACTTTCTCTCAGATACCTGTGTCAAAAGAGGATCAGGATAAGACAACTTTTACTTGCCCTTTTGGTACCTTTGCTTATAGACGTATGCCTTTTGGTTTGTGTAATGCACCTCCTACCTTTCAAAGATGTATGACTGCTGTATTCTCTGACTTTTGTGAAAAGATTGTTGAGGTTTTCATGGATGATTTCTCTGTGTATGGAACTTCTTTTGATGATTGCTTAAGCAACCTTGATCGAGTCTTTCAGAGTTGTGAAGAAACTAATCTTGTCTTGAATTGGGAGAAGTGCCACTTTATGGTTAATGAAGGTATTGTCTTGGGGCATAAAATTTCTAAAAGAGGTATTGAAGTTGATAAAGCTAAAGTTGATGCTATTGAAAAGATGCCGTGTCCTAAGGACATCAAAGGTATAAGAAGTTTCCTTTGTCATGCCGGTTTTTATAGGACGTTCATTAAATACTTCTCAAAAATTTCTAAGCCTCTAACTAATCTCTTACAAAAAGATGTTCCTTTTGTTTTTGATGATGATTGCGTAGAAGCATTTGAAATACTTAAGAAAGCCTTGATTTCTACACCTATTGTTCAGCCACCTGACTGGAATTTACCCTTTGAAATCATGTGTGATGCTAGTGATTATGTTGTAGGTGTTGTTCTAGGACAAAGAGTTGATAAGAAATTAAATGTTATCCAATATGATAGTAAAACTCTAGACAGTGCCTAGAGAAATTATGCTACTACTGAGAAAGAATTTTTAGCAGTTGTATTTGCTTGTGATACGTTCAGACCTTATATTGATGATTCCAAAGTAACTGTTCACACTGATCATGCTGCTATTAAATATCTTATGGAAAAGAAAGATGCTAAACCTAGACTTATTAGATGGGTTCTCTTGCTACAAGAATTTGATTTGCATATTAATGATAGAAAGGGAGCTCAGAACCCCGTTACAGCCAACTTGTCTAGGTTAGAGAATGTTCTTGGTGACCCACTACTATTGATGATAGTTTTCCGGATGAACAATTAGTTGTCATAAATGCTTCTCGTACTACTCCATGGTATGGTGATTATGCTAATTACATTGTTGCTAAATTTATACCACCTAGTTTCACAATACCAGCAAAAGAAAAAGTTTTTCTATCATTTAAGACATTACTTTTGGGATGACCCACACCTTTATAAAGAATGAGTAGATGGTGTCATTAGATGTTGTGTACCTGAGCATGAACAGGAACAGATCTTACGCAAGTGTCACTCTGAGGCATATGGAGGACATCATGCAGGAGATAGAACTTTACAAAAGGTATTGCAATCCGGTTTTCATTGGCCTACTCTTTTCAAAGATGCCCGTAAGTTTGTCTTGTCTTGTCATGAATGTCAAAGAATTAGTAATATTATTAGACGTCAAGAAATTCCTATGAACTATTCACTTGGTATTGAACCATTTGATGTTTGGGGCTTCGATTATATGGGACTGTTTCCTCCCTCTAATGGGTATACACATATTTTAGTTGTTGTTCATTAAGTTACTAAGTGGGTAGAAGTTATTCCAACTAGTAGTGCTGATCATAACACTTCTATTAAGATGCTTAAAGAAGTTATTTTTCCAAGGTTTGGAGTCCCTAGATACTTAATGACTGATGGTGGTTCACATTTTATTCATGGTGCTTTTCGTAAAATGCTTGCTAAGTATGATGTTAATCATAGGATTGCATCTCCATACAATCCACAGTCTAGTGGTCAAGTAGAATTGAGAAATAGAGAGCTTAAATTAATTTTGCAAAAGTCTGTTAATAGATCTAGAAAGAATTGGTCCAAGAATCTTGATGATGCATTATGGGCCTATAGAACTGCATATAAGAATCCTATGGGTATGTCTCCTTATAAAATGGTTTATGGAAAAGCATGTCACTTACCTCTCGAACTAGAACATAAGGCATATTGGGCCATTAAAGAGCTCAATTATGATTTCAAACTTGCCGGTGAGAGGAGGCTATTTGACATTAGCTCACTTGATGAATGGAGAACCCAGGCCTAGGAGAATGCCTAACTGTTTAAAGAAAAACTTAAAAGATGGCATGACAAAAGGATACAAAACCGTGAGTTTAATGTAGGTGATTATGTTTTTCTATACAACTCTTGTTTAAGATTTTTTGCAGGAAAACTTCTATCTAAGTGGGAAGGTCCTTAGGTTATCGAGGAGGTCTATCGTTCCAGTGCCATAAAAATCAACAACTTCGAAGGCACAAATCCGAAGGTGGTGAATGGTCAAAGAATCAACCATTATATCTCAGGTAATCCCATAAATATTGAAACCAATGTTATTGACATCATAACCCTGGAGGAGTACATAAGGGACACTTTCCAGAATGTTTCAGACTCCGAATAGGAATAGGTATGTGGTACGGTAAGTAAACCGACTCCAAAACAGTTCTAATAGCAATTTTTCTGCATTTTGGAATATTTAAGACAATAGGAAAATAACAAGTAGTCCGGAAAGGACACGAGGCATCCACGAGGGTGGAGGGCGCGCCCTACCCCCCTGGGCATGCCCCCTGCCTCGTGGACACCTCGTGTACCCACCGGACTCCGTTTTCTTGCACGATACTTCTTTTGGTCGGTAAAAATTCATTATATAATCTTCCGAAGGTTTTGACCACCGTACCACGACAAAATCCTCTGCTTTTGTTTCGAGCTGTTTTTCTGACAGACCTAGATCACCATGACGTCTTGAAGTGCCCCCAACGACAAGTTTTTCGAGAAGGTCATCAACCCCTACCTCACGGAGGTGCTGCAACACCCTCAATTCATTGAGATGCGTGAGGGGTGCTGCACATCCGCGATGTTGAGGGACCAAGGAGGACCGGAAGCGTGGAGACAAGACTCGAAGCAATGTAGCAACAAGTTTTCAAGTGCCAAGGGATGGTGGAACGCAGACTCAATGCCAACCACATGATGATTGTGGAGTTCACCAACAACCACAAGATGGTTGCCAAGAACATTGGGGAGACTATCTTCAAGCTTCACGAGAAGATCGAGCATCTCCAAGCCCAGATCTATGACCTGTAAAACCAAAACTGTGAGTATGAATATAGATTCAAGAGGATGGGTTTAGCTGCAGATTTGAGGATCCCAGAGACTTGATCATACTTCTATGATGGTGAGCCTATGCCTTGGAAGATGTACGACAAGCCTACATCATCAACAACTCCATCATCACCACCTTCGAAGAAAGAGACATAAATACATGGGTATGGGCACTCCCCTTGGCAACTGCCAAGCTTGGGGGAGGTGCCCCGGTATCGTATCACCATCACACTTATATCTTTACCGTTTTTCTTAGTTCGATCCTTTTGGTCATATCTTGATCTAGTAGAATAAAGTTTAGTATGATCTAGCTTTGAGTTTTTGTGTTGATCCCTATCTATCTAATTGAGTCTGTGAGCTATATATATAATAAAGATTACTTTTTAGTTAAGGGCTTTGCTATCTTGCTATGATCTTGAGGGAATAAAAGAAAAAGAAATAATAAAAAGAAACAAAAAGATCATATTAATCTTATGGAGAGTAATGCTTTCACATATAAAGAGTATGATGAATAAAAGTTGTTGAGAGTTGACAAACATAGTTTTGGTCATCGTTGCAATTAATAGGAAGTAATAAAGAAAGAGAGGTTTTCACATATAAATATACTATCTTGGACATCTTTTATAATTGTGAGCACTCATTAAAATATGACATGCTAAAAAGTTGATGTTGGACAAGGAAGACAACGTAATGAGTTATGTTTTCTTATATCCGAAATAAATTATATTGTCATGGATCATCCAACATGTTGACCTTGCCTTTCGCCCTCATGCTAGCCAAATTCTTTGCACCAAGTAGAGATACTACTTGTGCTTCCAAACATCCCTAAAGCCAGTTTTGCCATGAGAGTCCACCATACCTACCTATGGATTGAGTAAGATCCTTCAAGTAAGTTGTCATTGTTGCAAGCAATAAAAATTGCTCTCTAAATATGTATGATCTATTAGTGTGGATAAAATAAGCTTTATACGAGCTTGTGATATGGAAGAAATAAAAGCGACGAACTGCATAATAAAGGTCCCTATCACAAGTGGTAATATAAAGTGAAGTTCTTTTGCATTAAGATTTTGTGTGTCCAACCACAAAAGCACATGACAACCTCTGATTCCCTCTGCGAAGGTCCTATCTTTTATTTTTGTCTTTTACCTTATACAAGAGTCATGGTGATCTTCACCTTTCCTTTTCACACTTTATCCTTTGGCAAGCACTATGTGTTGGAAAGATCCTGATATATATATATATATATATATATATATATATATATATATATATCCAATTGGATGTAGATTCTCATAAAGTATTATTGTTGACATTACCCATGAGGTAAGAGGTTGGGGGGCAAAACTATATGCCCCTATCTTTCTATGTATCCGATTGAAACTTCATACCCATAAGTATCACGTGAGTGTTAGCAATTGTGAAAGATTAATGATAGTTGAGTATGTGGACTTGCTGAAAAGCTCTTATATTGACTCTTTCTGATGTTATGATAAATTGTAGTTGCTTCAATGACTGATATTATAGTTTGCTAGTTTTCAATGAAGTTTCTAATTCATACTTGACATTGTGAATCGATTGTTACTTTAGCATAAGAAATCATATGACAATATATATGTTGCTGTTCTAAGAATGATAATGATGCCCTCATGTCCATATTTTATTTTATCGACACCTCTATCTCTAAACATGTGGACTTATTTTTCGATATCGGCTTCCGCTTGAGGACAAGCGAGGTCTAAGCTTGGGGGAGTTGATACATCCATTTTGCATCATGCTTTTATATCGATATTTATTGCATTATGGGTTGTTACTACACATTATGTCACAATACTTATGCCTTTTCTCTCTTATTTTACAAGGTTTAAATGAAGAGGGAGAATGCCAACAACTGGAATTCCGGGATGGAAAAGGAGCAAATATTAGACACCTATTCTGCAAAACTCCAAAAGTCCTGAAACTCCAGAAAGTCAATTTAAAATATATTAAAAATATTGGGCGAAGAAAGCACCAGAAGGGGGCCACCCACTGTCCACGAGGGTGGAGAGCGTGTCCCACCCCCCTGGGCGCGCCCCCTACCTCGTGGGCCACCGGGAAGCCCCCCGATGCCCATGTTCTGGTATAAGGTGTCTTTTGCCCTCGAAAAAATCATAAGGAAGCTTTCGGGATGAAGCGCCACCGTCTCGAGGTGGAACCTGGGCGGAACCAATCTAGGGCTTCGGCGAAGCTGTTCTGCCGGGGAAACATCCCTCCGGGAGGGGAAAATCGTCACCATTGTCATCACCATCGATCCTCTCATCGGGAGGGGGGTCAATCTCCATCAACATCTTCACCAGCACCATCTCCTCTCAAACCCTAGTTCATATCTTGCATCCAATCTTTGTCTCAAAACCTCAGATTGGTACCTGTGGGTTGCTAGTAATGTTGATTACGCCTTGTAGTTGATGCTAGTTGGTTTATTCGGTGGAAGATCATATGTTCAGATCCTTTATGCATATTAATACCCCTCTGATTATGAACATGAATATGATTTGTGAGTAGTTACATTTGTTCCTGAGGACATGGGAGAAGTCTTGTTATAAGTAGTCATGTGAATTTGGTATTCGTTCGATATTTTGATGAGATGTATGTTGTCTTTCCTCTAGTGGTATTATGTGAACGTCGACTACATGACACCTCACCATTGTTTGGGCCTACGGGAAGGCATTGGGAAGTAATAAGTAGATGATGGGTTGCTAGAGTGACAGAAGCTTAAACCCTAGTGTGAGGAACCTGACTCAATGCCACATCGATCTAGCATGTAACACCTCATATCACTTTGCGGCCTCACGCACAGTATCCCCACGGGTGTCGCCTTACCTTTCCTCGGGACCGTTTGCGCCTTTTGGCACACGTATATGATAGTGTCGCTAGAATCCATATGATAAGGAACCCGGGCTGACATGGCTAGTCGTAAACCCAAAGTGGAACAAACCTACAGGGACAGGCATCCATGACCCAGCATCGAACGTGTCGGTCATCAGCGAGTGAATCCAGGTTGTAGCACTGGGCTAGCAGGACTCCGGTGAACCGGGCTGTAGCGGGCTAACAGGACTCCGGTATTCATCGCGTGACATTTCCCTGAAGGGACAGACACAGGAACGAAGAAGGACACATGCCGGCCAGCCTAAGTGTTCCGGAGCAGTAGCAAGCTACCATGGCTCAGTGGAAGTACTAGGAGACATTTCTCGGTAAGAAAGGCTACTAAGGATAAACAACTAGATAGTCAGATCCCACACATACCAAGCATTTCAATAACATGCACACAATATGCTCGATATGTGCAAATACAACATGGCATCACAACATGACTCTACAACTCAAATATTTTATTCAATAGGCTCCGAGGAGCGATGTATTACAAACATGGGTCTCATGACCCAACAATCAGAGCATACAAGTCAAAGCACAAGCGGAAGCTTAACATGTCTGAGAACAGACAACTAAAAAATAAAAAAAAGGCTGAGAAGCCTGACTATCTACCAGATCCTGCCGAGGGCACAAGATCGTAGCTGAGGTAACAAGCTAAGCGTGGAAGTTCACGCGGAACTACTAGCGAGACTGAAGTCTCTCTGCAAAAACATAGAATAGGCAAACGTGAGTACAAATGTACCCAGCAAGACTTACATCAGAACTAGCTACATATGCATCATTATCAACAAAGGGGATGGTGGGGTTTAACTGCAGCAAGCCAGCTTTGACTCGGTGGCTATCCTGAACTATGACTGTAAGTAACTCTTTTGAGGTGGCGCACACGAGTCCACAAATTCACCATATGAATACACCACTATGGATCCGCTCCCATCTACCTACGAGAACGCCATCCATAGCACTCACGCTTATCTTGTGCATTTTAGAGTATCCACTTCCACTTGTGTATGAACTATACAGGCAACCCAGAAGTCCTTTTCCGCGGACACGGCTATTCGAATAGATCATATTAACCCTGCAGGGGTGTACTTCTTCACACACGCTCTCACCACTTATCGTCGTTTACACGACATGTACTCGGCAGCCTTCAAGCGGAAGCCCAACGAGGGTGTCGGCCACGACCTGACTAAGCACACAAGTCTCTCGTCTAGGTTTATCGCCTATTCGGGTTCCATCCGCAAGGAGATCCGGCCGGGGTGTCGCTCACGGCCCCAAACGATGTGAGCAGGGTTCCCAAGCCCACCATCCGGGTGCCACTTGGTACACCGTGCCACTATGCCTAGTCTGTCCCAAGCCCACCTGTACCAGGTGCCACTTGGTAGACTACTAACACTACCTACAAACACCAGAAACTAGTTGCAACTCCTGGACAGAGATCAGGTTGATAAGTCGAGAGGGGCACTTAAGCATTCCAATGCGTGGTAGTAACTGTTCATGGATCACAAACACAAAACTCAGTTCCTGAGGACGGCTGCAATGAGACAACCCACCATGTACTCCTACATGGCCTCTCACCGCTACCTTTACCAAATCGTGTTCACACACTTAGCTCACATACAGTAGGACATGTTCACACACCTCCGATTCATCCCCGATGAATCAGACCTGACTCAACTCTAAGCAATAGCAGGCATGACAACAAGCATGAATGAGTAGGCACATCTGGGCTCAAACAACTCCTACTCATGCTAATGGGTTTCATCTATTTACTGTGGCAATGACAGTTCAGGCAGAGGATAAAGGGGTTCAGCTACCGCAGCAAGTAACAGATGAATCGTTGTTGTCCTAATGCAGTAAAAGAGAGCAGGAGCGAGAGAGTAGGATTGTATCAGAATGAACAAGGGGGTTTTGCTTGCCTGGAACTTCTGAAGATAGTATAGCTCTTCATCGGTGTCATCGATCACATCGTCGGAACACGTCTACTAAGAGGGGACAAACACCGGCAATAGAGAAGGAACACAATCAATGCAATGCAAAAATATGATGCATGAGTGTGACATGGCAATATGCTATGGTTTGAGCTAATGCAACTAGCAACCAGATTAAATGAAGTTGGTTTGAACCCAAGATTCAAATTCAAACTCCACATGTGGATATTTAAATGCCATTTATATGATCTATGCTAAACAGCAGCTATAAGTTGTTCTAACATGCATGAAAATGGTACAGATGGAAATATTGGATTTTTCTGATCATTTTTCATATATAAATTATTTAATTTGGAGTTACGATTGAAATTCTATGAATTTTAGAAGTTTAGGCAAATTTCTGGAATTTTCTATATAAGAATAAATCCAGAAAATAAGTTACTGCGTCAGCATGACATAGGTGTGACGTCAGCAGGTCAACTGGGTCGGCCAACCTGACCTGTGGGACCCATACGTCAGCGTCTCAGGCTGGTTTGGGTGTATGACAGGTGGGACCGGGCAACGGACACGTCAGCACGGTCAACTCTGACTGGTGGGCCCAGTGGATTAGTCTAAGTTAAACAAGGAATGAATCCCGGGGTTAATTAGAGCATGGGGCCCATCCGTCAGTGGCACACCGCTAAACTAACCGCATTGTTAGTGACTAACCTAACCTATTGACGCCAAGTCAGCGAACGGCGTTTAGCCGCCGGTGATGAAATCCCGCTGCGGTGGCTCGCCGGCGTTGCTTGGGACGGCGCTATGGGCGTCGGCTAAATGCGCTAAAGGCACCAAAGGAAAGCCCATCCTCGCGCGCATCCAGGGGAGCCCGCGGAAGGTTGTGAGGTGGCCGGAATCCCTGCCAGCGTCGAGCTGTGCGGCTGCCGGAGCTCGGGGGAGCTTGGGGTCGAGGCTACCGTGTACGGAAGAGCGAGGCAAGCGGTGCTATGGCCTCCTGTGACCACGCTAAGCACAACTACGTGCTCGGTTGGGTCAGCGAGGTTGCTAGCTGTGGCAGTGATGATCGCGGCGGCGGTGAGCTCACGGTTGCGGCGGTTAGCGCGGTTAGGGGAAGCAGACGACCGTGGGAAGAGGGGGAAATGGGGCAGGAGCTCACAGGGAGGTCGTCGAGCAGCTCAGTGGGCTCGGGGAGGTGGCGGAGACGGCGAATCGGACGGCAGCATCCGGCAGCCATGGACGAGGAAGAAAGGTCGCAGTGTCATCCTCGGGTTGTCCGGCCTTGCGTTGGTCGGCGAGGAGGAGGAGGTGGTCAAGGCGGAGCTCCTGAACACGTCGGGAGGCCGAGGGGAAGGCGGTGGCTGCGGCAATCAGCGTCGGCGGCGATGGTGGCATGTCGGTGGTGCTGTGGGAGAGAGCAGAGGAGGGAAGAGGCACGAGAGAGAGTGAGAGGGGGCCAGGGGCTGCATGGCATCGACTGGTGCATCGAGGAGGAGCCAGGCAGGCTGGGAGGGAGGAGGTGGAGGCCTCGGGCGCGCTGGCGTCGACACGCCTCTGCCTACTGGCAGAGGTTGAAGACGACCGCTTCGCCCTAGTGGGCTGGGCCTCAGCTACAGTGCTGGGCTAGCTGGGCTGCCGGGAGAGCGCCAGGTAAGTTCTCTCTCTCTCTGGTTTCTCTATTTTAATTTCTGTTTTCTATTATTCTGTAATCTTTAGGGCTTTTCTAAAAATACCTAGACCCTTTCAAAAATCACTAAACTGCACATGCCCACTGTATAGAATATATCCAACATGGAACATTTCAGTTTAGGAGTATTTGGACATTTAAAATATTTTACAGAATTTCAAAGTCCAAATTCAAATACTTATGATTTAATTCAGTGACCTTAGGATGACCTAGAAAATTGTGCACCATTTTTGTGAGAGGTTTAAGACCAAGGCAAGATGATGAACATTTTATAAGGGCATTTCAGGTTCATTGAAAATGAGTTTATGTTGAACCTATTTGATTTGATCTGGTGCTAGGGTTTGATCAGTCCACATTTCAAGTTCATTTGAAAAGTTAAACATGATGCACACATGAAGGCTAGCCTACTGCATACCAGGACTAGGGATGTGACAACTCGCCCCCACTAAACAAGAATCTCGTCCTGAGATTCAAGACGTGAGGTAAGAAGACATAGGGGATATGGGACTGACGCAGTCTTCATGATCCATTGCATTTGTCAAGGATGTTGATTCATTGCTTCATATTGATCTTGACATCTTTGCTTTCGAGATCTTCATCCAACACGATGACGACAGAAAGAAACTCTATCGAAAAGGATCATTGAAGCTCTGCATACCAGCCTAAGGCAATTCACAAATGATCGTTTGAAGGATTTCTAAGAAATAGCATACTCAGTTGGAAAGGGAGCTAGGGTTTTGAGACAACTCGACAATGGAAGGCACATTCCGATTATTACCGAGGATTTAACCCAGTGACTGAGCGTGCTCTCAAGAACTTGAGCATTTCCATATTCATCAAGGTCTTACCAGCATCCGTGCCAAGGATCCTGGCAACACATCATACTGCCATGATGAACAATGATGGAGGATGCGGATGCAAAGGAAGATAACACCCTCTCAGATTTCACCTAAGCGAGGCCAAGGAAACAAAATCTGGATGATCGACCGAGAGACATTTAGCACTCCACTTCTAATGTTCTCCTTGATGAGCTAGCGTATCCCATACCTAGATATGCTTTGATATCTAGAACATCAAGTAAAAGGTCAGACTTCGAGAACACAAAAAGCCATAAGGAACAACTAGGGAGTAAATCCTACGAAATCCTTATGGGGAGGTGGCCAACTTCCTCAATCAAGATACTATAACAACAGGTCTTCCGGCTGGGTGTGTTGGCCACGACATCCACTTTACCGGGTTACAGAGAGACCATTATTATAGTTCTTGTGAAACGTTCCAACCATCAAATATGCCTGAGATTCAGATCTGGTTGGGGTCAGGACATTCCAGACTCATCAAGTCTAGAAAAAAAAAGTTTGCAACACAAATCGACGAGATGACGTTGCAAGATTCTTGGGAGATGAGCTACGATAGCAAGCTCCAAAACATGAGCGGGTTCCGCTACTCGCATGTGAACACGCTGTCCCAGACAAGCATGACCACATAGTAGTCTTATAATAAAATACTATCGAGTTCAGGTGGGGAACCATCATCGAGGATATCGAAGTCTTGTGCACTTAAATTAGACTTCTTTACCTAGAACAAGTCAATCAGTGGCTTGGTGTGCTATGGAATTCATATGGAGTGGAGGTAATTAATCTACCAAACCATAGTATACTTTGCACATGCATGACTGACTTGGAACGATTCCAAAGGAAGCAAAACTAACTTTCTCAAATTCACGGCGGCAACTTGCATCAAATGCACATGAATGAGAGGAAGTCACTTCTTTCATCCAAACATATACTTCATGAACGGGGCATGAAGAAAATGCTTACACAAGTTTCCGACACCAGCTCGATGTTCAACACGAATCATGGGGGAGACAAAATGCTGCTGATGGGCTCAACAGCAACTCATCGGAATTTCCATATCACTGGACTTCCACCATCATGTGAACACGGTGATAGCATTGGTCAGACCGAAATATGTAATGGTGTATGCTCGAGGGATCAACCATGAGTAAGACAACATTACGAACATCGTTGGTTCTGATTTGACTTGATGATAGCCCATACTCAAGTCAAAGTTTTGACAAGGCAATAGACCCAACAACTGATCACGAGGACCAATCGATGGAGATATCATCTTTCTTCAACACGCAAACACACACAGAAAGATATCCCTTAACATGGACTAAGTCAGACAAGCTTTTATCTTCCGACTCTCCAAGTTGTTGTTTAGCTTAACCAACTAGCTCAGGGGTATCCCACACAGATTCTTGGAGAAGGGGTGGTTTACAAGAAACCATCTTGATCACGAACTCAACATAGCGGTCAGGTGACAACCTGGTAATACTTCCGAGAAGATATTCGGAAAATCACAAACCACCAATATGTTACTAAGCTCGAGAACAACCTTGTTTTTCAGGGAAGACGATATGATCACAAGAGCGAGGGACTAGCACAATCCTAACTCATTGATCGAGGAGTGCATCGGAAATAAGGACAAGGTAGCACGATCAACCTTAGGGTGATGATTCAATAACCAACAAGCTAAGAATGAGAATATTGTCCATTTACTACCAAGCAATAGGGTTGCTAGGAGTATTGATTTCACACATCATAGTTCATCTGTCGGCATTTCGGTTGCAACAACATGGGAGCCGAGAAATGAACAATGATGGCAAGAAGTATCACTAAATCAAGAATTCATAAGAGCTGGTGCAATTCTCATGACATTCTTGATAAGAAGGAAGGTGACACTCCATGGTAGAACAGAGCAAAAGCTAGATTGGCATTTTGATCTGCGGATTACAACTGCTTTGACCCAATCCTGGATATGGATGAGGTACTGGAGTTTGTTTCTCCAAGTCATCCTGAATAAAATGGCTTGACGGACCACAAGAGTAATAGGCATCGTTGAACGAATGCACGCATACTCTTGACTATCAATTGATAGACGAGGGTCAGAAGACGACTAAGGGGGACAACTCAAAACAACATACGATTTTTTGAGTTGTGGACACATGGATTAGAATGTCGAGCAAAGCTCAACATTTCTTCCGGATAACCCATGCTAAAGGTAGAACTGGCAGATTCACAATATAGAATGGAGAACTCATCAAGAGCATTCTGGTTGTGATCTTTTGGTTCAAAAGAACTCCTTGCCAAGAATGGTTCATGGTATTTGGAAGAACGATATACCACAGACCTCGAGGACTATCGCAAAGGTTACTAATATCCTAAAGGAACTAGCAAACACTATCAACACGAGGTAAGTAGGGTGAATCTCGGGTTCAAAACCCAAGGAGTAGAATACCTACCAACTAAATGGCATCATAGGATGCTTTCGAGGATGATGGCCAGAATCATCACACTGGGAATAGGAACATGGCTAGATTACTAGATGATCCCCTAAGACACCTAGGGTCATAATAATAACTCCAACATATATGTCGAGGCAATAGAGCACCTCAACTCACTGATTAGTGTGGTCAACCTGGCCCAAAAAAACATCGGGAACGGGAACAAGGGATTTGCAAATGCATCCGACTATTTAGAAACCTGGGATGACTCGGACAGCATAACGGCTGTAAATGCTCAAAAGAATTTAGACATGCTACAAAAATGGTGGCATCGCCACTCAGAAGCACAATATCAAGGTTTCAAGATCAACAATTAACATACAGAAGTAGTAGGAACTTATCTGCGGCTTGAAACCAACAATCCTATAAGTCTATGGATTAGTAACACGTGATCCTGATAGAAAGAAGAGAAGGCCTAGTTCTTAACCCCGTAGAGAAGAAGAGGGTGGCTCCGATCAGAAGGACATAAGGTAAAGGAGTAAAAAGAGCCTTACGTTCCATCCCACAATCAATTCCCTATATAACTAAGAATTTCTAGACTCAACTTCGACCAGTTTGGCTTGGTAATCCTACAGGCAGTCAAGCTCTGATACCAAAGCTATCAGGACCCCGACTCAATGCCACATCGATCTAGCATGTAACACCTCATATCACTTTGCAGCCTCACGGACGGTATCCCCACGGGTGTCGCCTTACCTTTGCCCGGGACCGTTTGCGCCTTTTGGCACACGTATATGATAGTGTCGCTAGCATCCATATGATAAGGAGCCCAGGCTGACATGGCTAGTCGTAAACCCAATGTGGCACAAACCTACAGGGACAGGCATCCATGACCCAACATCGAACGTGTCGGTCATCAGCAAGTGAATCCAAGTTGTAGCACTAGGCTAGCAGGACTCTGGTGAACCGGGCTGTAGCGGGCTAACATGACTCCGGTATTCATCGCGTGACATTTCCCTGAAGGGACAGACACGGGAACGAAGAAGGACACATGCCGGCCAGCCTAAGTGTTCCGGAGCAGTAGCAAGCTACCATGTCTCAGTGGAAGCACTAGGAGACATTTCCCGGTAAGAAAGGCTACTAAGGATAAACAACTAGATAGTCAGATCCCACACATACCAAGCATTTCAATAACATGCACACAATATGCTCGATATGTGCAAATACAACATGGCATCACAACATGACTCTACAACTCAAATATTTTATTCAATAGGCTCCTAGGAGCGAGATATTACAAACATGGGTCTCATGACCCAACAATCAGAGCATACAAGTCAAAGCACAAGCGGAAGCTTAACATGTCTGAGAACAAACAACTAAAAAATGAAAAAGGCCGAGAAGCCTGACTATCTACCAGATCCTGCCGAGGGCACAAGATCGTAGCTGAGGTAACAAGCTAAGCATCGAAGTTTACGCGGAACTACTAGCGAGACTGAAGTCTCTCTGCAAAAAAATAGAATAGGCAAACGTGAGTACAAATGTACCCAGCAAGACTTACATCAGAACTAGCTACATATGCATCATTATCAACAAAGGGGATGGTGGGGTTTAACTACAGCAAGCAAGCTTTGACTCGGTGGCTATCCTGAACTACGACTGTAAGTAACTCTTTTGAGGTGGCGCACACAAGTCCACATATTCACCATATGAATACACCACTATGGATCCGCTCCCGTCTCCCTACGAGAACGCCATCCATAGCACTCACGCTTATCTTGCGCATTTTAGAGTATCCACTTCCACTTGTCTATGAATTGTACAGACAACCCAGAAGTCCTTTTCCGCGGACACGGCTATTCGAATAGATCATATTAACCCTGCAGGGGTGTACTTCTTCACACACGCTCTCACCACTTATCGCCGTTTACACGACATGTACTCGGCAACCTTCAAGCGGAAGCCCAGCGAGGGTGTCGGCCACGACCTGACTAACCACACAAGTCTCTCGTCCAGGTTTATCGCCTATTCGGGTTCCATCCGCAAGGAGATCCGGCCGGGGTGTCGCTCACGGCCCCAAACGATGTGAGCAGGGTTCCCAAGCCCACCATCCGGGTGCCACTTGGTACACCGTGCCACTGTGCCTACTCTGTCCCAAGCCCACCTGTACCGGGTGCCACTTGGTAGACTACTAACACTACCTACAAACACCAGAAACTAGTTGCAACTCTTGGACAGAGATCAGGTTGATTAATAAGTCGAGAGGGGTACTTAAGCATTCCAATGCATGGTAGTAACTGTTCATGGATCACAAACACAGAACTCAGTTCCTGAGGACGGCTGCAATGAGACAACCCACCATGGACTCCTACATGGCCTCTCACCGCTACCTTTACCAAATCGTGTTCACACACTTAGCTCACACACAGTAGGACATGTTCACACACCTCTGATTCATCCCCGAAGAATCAGACCAGACTCAACTCTAAGCAATAGTAGGCATGACAACAAGCATGAATGAGTACGCACATCAGGGCTCAAACAACTCCTACTCATGCTAGTGGGTTTCATCTATTTACTGTGGCAATGACAGGTCATGCAGAGGATAAAGGGGTTCAGCTACCGCAGCAAGTAACAGATGAATCGTTGTTGTCCTAATGCAGTAAAAGAGAGCAGGAGCGAGAGAGTAGGATTGTATTGGAATGAACAAGGGGGTTTTGCTTGCCTGGCACTTCTGAAGATAGTATAGCTCTTCATCGGTGTCATCGATCACATCGTCGGAACACGTCTACTGAGAGGGGACAAACACCGGCAACAGAGAAGGAACACAATCAATGCAATGCAACAATATGATGCATGAGTGTGACATGGCAATATGCTGTGGTTTGAGCTAATGCAACTAGCAAACGGATTAAATGAAGTTGTTTTGAATCCAAGATTCAAATTCAAACTCCATATGTGGATATTTAAATGCCATTTATATGATTTGTGCTAAACAGCAGCTATAAGTTGTTCTAACATGAATGAAAATGGTACAGATGGATAGATTGGATTTTTCTGATCATTTTTCATATATAAATTATTTAATTTGGAGTTACGGTTGAATTTCTATGAATTTTAGAAGTTTAGGCAAATTTCTGGAATTTTCTATATAAGAATAAATCCAGAAAATAAGTTACTGCGTCATCATGACATAGGTGTGATGTCAGCAGGTCAACTGGGTCGGCCAGGTCAAACCTGACCTGTGGGACCCATACGTCAGCGTCTCAGGCTGGTTTGGGTGTATGACAGGTGGGACCGGTCAACGGACATGTCAGCACGGTCAACTCTGACTGGTGGGCCTAGTGGATTAGTCTAAGTTAAACAGGGAATGAATCCCGGGATTAATTAGAGCATGGGGCCCATCCGTCAGTGGCACACCGCTAAACTAACCGCGTGGTTAGTGACTAACCTAACCTATTGACACCAAGTCAGCGAACGGCGTTTAGCCGCTGGTGACGAAATCCCGCGGCGGTGGCTCGCCGGTGTTGCTCGGGACGGCGCTACGGGCGTCGGCTGGATGTGCTAAAGGCACCAAAGGAAAGCCCATCCTCGCGCGCATCCAGGGGAGCCCGCGGAAGGTTGCGAGGTGGCCGGAATCCCTGCCGGCGTCGAGCTGTGCGGCTGCCGGAGCTCGGGGGAGCTCGGGGTCGAGGCTACGGTGTACGGAAGAGCGAGGCAAGCGGTGCTATGGCCTCCTGTGAGCATGCTAAGAACAACTGCGTGCTCGGTTGGGTCGGGCGAGGTTGCTAGCTGCGGCAGTGACGATCGCGGCGGCGGTGAGCTCACGGTTGCGGCGATTAGCACGGTTAGGGGAAGCAGACGGCCGTGGGGAGAGGGGGAAACGGGGCAGGAGCTCACAAGGAGGTCGTCGAGCAGCTCAGTGGGCTCAGAGAGGTGGCGGAGACGGCGAATCGGACGGCAGCATCCGACGGCCATGGACGGGGAAGAAAGGTCGCGGCGTCGTCCGGCCTTGCGTTGGTCGGCGAGGAGGGGGAGGTGGTCAAGGTGGAGCTCCTGAACACGTCGGGAGGTCGAGGGGAAGGCGGTGGCTGCGTCAATCGGCGTCGGCAGCAATGGTGGCGTGTCGGTGGTGCTGCGGGAGAGAGCAGAGGAGGGGAGAGGCACGGGATAGAGTGAGAGTGGGCCAGGGGCTGCATGGCATCGCCTGGTGCATCGAGGAGGACCCAGGCAGGCTGGGAGGGAGGGGGTGGAGGCCTTGGGCGCGCTGGCGTCGACACGCCTCTGCCTACTGGCAGAGGTTGAAGACGACCGCTTCGCCCTGGTGGGCTGGGACTCAGCTACATTGCTGGGCCAGCTGGGCTGCCAGGAGAGCGCCAGGTAAGTTCTCTCTCTCTCTCTGGTTTCTCTATTTTAATTTCTGTTTTCTATTATTCTGTAATCTTTAGGGCTTTTCTAAAAATACCTAGACCCTTTCAAAAATCACTAAACTGCACATGCCCACTCTATAGAATATATCCAACATGGAACATTTCAGTTTAGGAGTATTTGGACATTTAAAATATTTTATAGAATTTAAAAGTCCAAATTCAAATACTTATGATTTAATTCAGTGACCTTAGGATGACCTAGAAAATTGTGCACCATTTTTGTCAGAGGTTTAAGACCAAGGCAAGATGATGAACATTTTAGAAGGGCATTTCAGGTTCATTGAAAATGATTTTATGTTGAACCTATTTGATTTGATATGGTGCTAGGGTTTGATCAGTCCCCATTTCAAGTTCATTTGAAAAGTTAAACATGATGCACACATGAAGGCTAGCCTACTGCATACCAGGACTAGGGATGTGACACCTAGTTTATGCGTTGCTTCGTAAGGGGCTGATTTGGATCCATATGTTTCATGCTATGGTTAGGTTTACCTTAACTCTTCTTTCGTAGTTGCAGATGCTTGCGAGAGGGGTTAATCATACGGGGGATGCTTGTCCAAGGAAGGGCAATACTCAAGCACCTGTCCACCCACATATCAAATTATCAAAGTAACGAACGAGAATCATATGAGCATGATGAAAACTAGCTTGACAATAATTCACATGTGTCCTCGGGAGCGCTTTGCTTTATATAAGAGTTTGTCTAGGCTTGTCCTTTGAAAAGGATTGGGCCATCTTGCTGCACCTTGTTTACTTTTTTTACTTGTTACCCGTTATGAATTACCTTACCACAAAACTATCTGTTACCAATAATTTCAGTGCTTGCGGAGAATACCTTACTGAAAACCGCTTGTCATTTCCTTCTGCTCCTTGTTGTCGTCAACACTCTTACTTATCGATAGGACTACTATAGATCCCCTATACTTGTGGGTCATCAAGTACCTTTGTCTTCGGCAGATCCACGTGTTTATTAGCCTCCACATCACCTCGACAAATCTCTGATGGATTTATGTGTCTTGCTGGCCCCACAACAAGACATCAATTGGGAAGAGATCACTCTAGCTGTTCCAAGTTATGGTCAATGAGAATGTGCATTTCCGTGAGAGATTGCTTGTATTTGATCTAGAAGGTCCAACAAAAAGCAGGATCATTGACGCGCCGAAATTGATAGCGTTGGTGTACTCGTCTACCAAATTCTCTGAACTCTTTATTGGATCCGTAATCGTTCAGGTACAACACTCATATTCTTCTCCGTCTTCTTGAAATTCATATTTTTAAATTTCTTCTTGGTGTATTTACAACTTTCATCTAGAAAATGATTCCCATATGCTTTACCCAATTTGTGCACACAGTGAAGATCTTGGCAACAAAATCTATTGGCCCCAATCTGGATCAAGTTGTTGGATTCCTTACATGCTTTTCATGCACGAAGAAGCTACTCGTCAAGGTGAAACTTCTTTCCTATTAGTAAATGGTAATCACAGCGTAGCTCAATTTTTTTGTAATTTGGGATAAGTGTAGTGTGCAAAACTGCATCTACACACTGCACTGAAAGAAATGTTTTTAGTATTTTTTTCTCACGTGATCACCTGTATCGTTTTTTTGTACTACTAGTAGCCTAGGCTAGTCATAGTGGTAAGTAACTTAGACTAGTAACTCTATGGTTAGCCTAAGAGCAAGTACTACCTCCATCCTGGTTTACTCTTCGTATTTTGTAGTATCAAAATCTGACCATAGATTTAACTGACAAAATGTTAATGCATGTCGCTAAAAATTATGTCGTTGGATTCGTATTTGAACATAATTTCGAATGGTATAATTTTTGGTGACATGCTTTGGCATTTTCTTAGGTAAATCTATGGTCAAAATTTTACACTAAATACGAGGTAGTACAAAAGTGGGCTATAATGGCCCTCCACTATGTAGGCCAAAACATGTGCCAAATTCACTTCTGATGCATTTGGCATTGATGCCCCTCCATTGCTCAACGGGTGCCCCAATCTGGATCACCTACTTTTCTCCGGTGCGAAATTAAGTCATGCAATGAATAAACACTTGCATGGGAGAGAGAGAGAGAGGACTAAGGCAATAAAAAACACTTGTTTGGGACAGGGAGATGTTGGTGTAGTTGGTTTGAGTGATTTTTTATACATGTGGGTCTATGTGCATTGTGGTGCCAACTCTCTCACATTGCTAGAGCGGTGCCAAAATCTTTTGATTTGACATCGATGCGTATTATGTGGCATAATTTTGAGAAATATGGCATCAGCCACAAAGTGGAAGGCAAAAAATGCCCAAGCTCTTCACGTGCTCCTAGGTAAGTGAGAGGAAAGAGAAACAAAGAGAGAGAGTGAAAAAATATCACTGGCCTTAGAGCCAACCCTATCGTATGAGCGAATGATATTGGTACCTCTTGATGACACGACAATCTTATACAGCCAGCTGCTCTAATATGGTCTCTTCTTTTGCAGATAAAAAAGACCCGAAAGTGAAAAATGTGTTGCACTATAACGATCTCATCGAATGCCTTGATCTCCATCTTGTAGAAATTGATTTGATCGACTGCCAAGGCAGCACAACTAAGATTAAATTGGCCAGGTTCTTTGTTCTGGAGGCAAGTGCGCTCAAGGTAATGAGGTTTGGCGTTCTCTGGCACAACAATGAATGGCGTGTTGATCACCGCAAGTGTCTAAGCCTAAGTGACAAAGTCTCCGCAGAAGCTGAATTTGTTTTTGAAACATCAAGTCACCAGAGACTCAAAATTTTATTTGCCCGTTAGTGACTTGTCAGGGTGATGGATTTTAGTTTGTACGATAATGCTGCATCCACCTAAAGTAACAAAATTTCTTACATAAACTTCCTAATAATTCCCTCTTCATAGGTGCAACATTACTCCTAGCATTTGTAATATTAGTTTGAAACTTGTAATAGTACGACTATCCAGCACGAGGTACTATGTTACGATAAATGTTCGCGTGTGTAGGTGCGGCAATGATATACCCATTACTCGACTACAATATTTATTATTACCAGCAAGAGGCCCATGCATTGCACGGAACATTAAGATGCATTTATATGAGTTGTTTATCTTGTGGGAGACGAAGATGAACGAGGGAAGGCCTTATCTGCAAATGTGGAGAGGGGTGCGCGTACCATTTTGCAAAATTGCCATAGTTTGATTTATATCCGTTAGATATAGATCGGTCGGTCTATAATGTAGGATGGCAGGCACACCATCATCACCAACTCGTTTTTTTATAAGAGTTTCTCCATTTCTCTATTCTACTCCTATAAAAACCTTTGAGTTGGTGATGATGGTGTGCCAGCAACATTTCACCAATAGCCATCGGATCTAGATCTGATGCATACAAAGCAAACTACTGTAGTTTTGCAAAAACATGCCCGCACTTGTTCCCTATTTACAAACAACTTCGTGTCTCTCACAATCAGCCTTATCTCTTCCCCACCACATCTAGAAGGCCATGGAACAATTTGGCATGATGGCTGCTGCCAGCGCCGTCCACCCCTAATCTTGGTGTTCCGTGCAATGCATGGGCATCTTACTCTTATAAGAAAAGAGTAGAGATACTCGTGGTAACGCACGGGAAATTATGTCAAACATGGCTAGTTGTAAGCAGGCTAGCTCTATAGCCATGATGATAGTAACTGCACACGGTGAGGCTGACTTTGGTATGCCTAACACGGCACCTACACTCAGGTGTCGTCTTCGGTGCAGGGTCTTATCACTTCACTGTGAGGAGCAGCACATAATAATTTGACCAACGGGCAGTACTGTACTACTACATTGGTACTACTACTACTAGTACTAACACCACTGTCTGGATTTAGTAGTACTACCACGTCCGTCTGGATTTAGTATTTGACTAGCAACATCTAGTAATGCATGTCACACAAAATATACTACTCCCTCTGTAAATAAATACATGGAGTATTGTTTTATTTGGTTTTGAACATAGTTCCCGATGATATTATGCACTCTCCCTTTCGGTAGATGGCTCGAATCTGAAATCCCATCAATCAGACTACTATTGTACTCACCGAGCGGTCAGCTCTGTAAGCTACCAACAAAAAAATTGCAAACTATTGTACTCCCTCCGTACTCGTGCATTAGTCACACTACGAAAACCAAATAATCCCAAAAACTGTTAGGTGCAGTGCATTAACTACCCACCTCGTTCCCTGTTTTTTGCCACGGATAAAGAAATCACCAAATTGGAGACGTGGGGTTCATATGCATTCAATGACTTGAGACTACTTAGCATAACATGCAGTGCTCAATTCTCTTTATACAATGACATTAATTACAAAATACTACTCTTACCTCTGTCCTGGTTATTGGTCCCCTTAGTATTTTGTGCCAAATTTTGACCATAGATTTAACTAAAATAATAATAACGCATGTCACCAAAAATTGTATCATTGGATTCATATTTGAACATAGTTTCCAATGATATTGTTTTTGTTATATGCATTAACATTTTATTAGTTAAATCAAAGGTCAAAACTTGGTGCAAAATGCAAAGGGGACCAATAAACCAGTAAGCATCAAAGTTCTCTCGTTTTAACCCAAGTTGGTCTGGGTGAGATGACTATATTGCACCGGCACGGAGGGAGCGCGGGGAGGGCCGAGGAGTAGATGGCCAACATAGACGTCAATGCAAGGCAGTCTACACTTATCATATAAAGGCTCCCCGTCATTCCAATCTATGAAATCCTACGCACCTACACACCCTAACCAAGGGCAAGAGTGATCACTACAATCGCGATCGGTTGACTAGAATCTAGACCCATGGAGGCGATGAGCGCGAGCATCAGCCGGCTATGCCAGAGGGTCCACGGCGCCGGCCTACGGCCTGGCACCAAGGAATGTCTCCAGGTCGTGCTTTAGGCCGCCAGGGCGAGAGGCCTATTGGAAGACAGCTTCGTCTCCTTGTTCAACGAGGTCCTCGTCGGCTTCCTCGACAAGTTCACCATCGTCAAGAAGCACGTGGACGACCTTTACGTACGCCTCTAGCCCACGCGCCCAGGCTCTGCGATGCCTGCCACCCACGGCCTCTATGGTGACAACCTCTTCGATGCACTGGTGGCCCTGCGACAACCCGCCGTCGCGCCAGAGAATGCCCACCTCGAGGTTGCGCTTGCTGCAGAGCGCCTGGCACAGCAAGACACCATCGACATAATCACCCACGTCTACGCGCAAATCATCCATGAGGACTACTACATTCAAGAGGAGGACGATAGGACGCTGGCCTTCTTGGACCGCAGGGAAACCTTGGACAACATTGTTCAGAAGCACATTGAGCTCGCCGCCAACGCTGCTGCTCCTCACATGTCGGTTGGTGACCCGGCGCACTAGGGCATGAGGATGTCATTGATGGATCCGTATGTATCTTTATCTTTCCGTCAATTCCATGTGAAGAGATAACTGAGTTTGGTGATCCGTATGTATCTTTATCTTTCCGTCAATTCTGTCAATTCCATGTGAAGAGATAACTGTCGGTTGGTGATTCGTGTTGTGTTGCATTTTCACTTACAAGTGGGACCACAGTTGAGCAAACCGACTGTCAGCAAACCCCCACCCCGCCCACCGCGCGATGGCTGAGTTAGAGAAAACAAGAGGGGAAGAGATAATTGTAGCATGGACTCCAAGAAAATTGGTGTCAGATGGGACTTGTGTGGTTGGCGTGTTTCGTACTGCTAGACATGAATGCTAGTTATGGCCCATGCCACCCCACTATATATAGGTGCTAATTACGTAGAGCGAACATGTTATCTCTCCGGGAGTACGGTACACCACTAGTACTACTCACATTGTCACGAAATTTCCTGGAGTCCGTGCTCAACCCTCCTCTCTCTCTTCTCAGCCAGCAAGCAGACGCATGGAGTGTGCCCATCGTCTGTTTGCTCACATGTGGTCCCACATGTTAGTGAAAATGCAAGATGACCCACTGAACCTGCACATCTTTCACCTCGACTTGCTGGTGATGAAAAACAAATCCAATAAAGATCTTCGGTGGCCGCTTTTGGAGTTACTCAAGAGTAAGATTCTATTTACAGTTTAACCCAAGATGCACATCATGTGGCTTCAACTAGCACTCCATTTTCTTGCATGACATGACCTGGATGTTGGATGTCCCACGTGTCGGCAAAAGGAGGAAGAACTCGACCAAATCTTCTCCACATTTAGACTAGAGGAGTAGGAAACACGGCAAGCCCTCTACCTACATCATACGTAGTATACAAGCCCACCTCACACTATCACCATATTTTTGGCCTCCATGCGACACCTAGCTCTAGTTGACGGTATACTACTACTAGGACTAACTATTGTACTAGCATACTATTAGGTTGGCTCTATGTGATGTGGCAACTTAACCGGATGTTGGTTATACTACTAGGGTACTCGCACTCCAAGAAGTGACTCGAAAACCATTCATAAATTGAGTTTATCACATGCATATGCAAAAATACCACTCATTACATACAACAAGTCATCAACACACAATGACAATGAGGATACATGTTGGATTATAGATTATTTCCAACGAAACATTCTAGTAAATACTAAACTTTTTCTCACACAACAAATAACAAAGCGATGAAATGAACTTCAGCTCAACCAATCCTCATTGTTGGAAATGCTTGCTTTGAACCATAACTGATTCTCTGTGAAGGGCCAACTATTTTCAATCTCGAGACCAATGCAGGACTCATCATGCAGGCTGAAGCAGCCTATAGCAGGATGCATATTGTGATAGCCAGGGTAGGGGACCATAGCAATGATCGAGGTATAGATACAGTTGCTTCTCATAAATGGTCGTAACGTTGTGCCAACAGCAGCTAGATCGCCTTTCACCATTAATGGATAATTTTGTCCAAGGAAGATCGAGTTTTCTCCAAGACTATGAATACGGAACCATTCAGAAGGTGTTGGCGCTAGCACACTAGCATCCATCCCGAATACCCTGCAACAGATGTTGGAATAGGTCCAGAGAGTGCGACCATGGGAGACAACACCTGCTTCCTTAGTAACATCAGCAGTGCCCTATCTACATACAAGAAGAGGTGATCCATCGGAATAAGTTGTCAGGCGCCACTGAGTATATAGGTCCTGCTCGTCCTCATCACCATTGTCATCTCCCCCGTTGGTTATAATTTTTTTCAAGTATAAGTTGTGGAATGTTCACAGGACCTTGGAAACACAAGAAGGCTAATTAGTACAGGAGTACTAACTCGCATGCACGTGGATGAAAAAAATTCTAATTACGGTGGTAGACAAACGTACCGAAACAATAACGATTCCATGCAAAAACAAGGCCACGAGTGGTGGTAGAAAACACAAGATGCTCATATTGAATTGCATCACAGTACTCATCCGTGTACAGAAATTGATTTTTGAGCAATATCCATGGAGGAGTCGTGGAAGTAAGGACGACAACAAGCTTGTGGTATAGCAACAACATGATAGTTCACGTAATCCTAAGAGCGTTTGGGAACTCGAAAAATTGATTTCTTCCATAGAAGACAGTCACCATGATCGTATTTGAACGTACGAATATCATCTGTGTGCTCAACCACAGGGCAGTCTGGGATTTTTGGAAGTGGAACCCGGTGAGGAGTGTACACATTCACAAGTACCCACTCACAGTTGCACCCAATATAAACAATCCAATCTCCATTTGCACCTGCCCAGGCCTTACCCTTAAGCGAGGGCATCTTAACATCACACGTATCATTATCAAGCAGCATCAACTTGCTCAAGGCGAGGCTTCCGTTGTCCCCACACCAGCGAGCAGGGTCATGGCAAAGAAGATAGGGGATATCAAACCGCTCCTGGGCCCTTGGGTTCTTTGTAATGATGTTATTTGTTGAGTCAAGAATGGTCTTGAAAGAACCTTCCATGCTAGTTGAGGTGATGACGTCGCAACGATCAATGAGTTCCTCCACCACGTCATCTTTCAGATCGGGGAAAGAATAACGGGGTCGTTTCAGGCCTGTTCCCTCCATGGAGAAGACGATCGTGAAGGAAATATTCCCTAGAGGCAATAATAAAGTTGTTATTTTATATTTCTTTATTCATGATAAATGTTTATTATTCATGCTAGAATTGTATTGATTAGAAACCTAAATACATGTGTGAATACATAGACAAACAATGTGTCCCTAGTGAGCCTCTACTTGACTAGCTTGGTGATCAAAGATGGTTAAGGTTTCCTAACCATGCACAGGAGTTGTTATTTGATAATGGGATCACATCATTAGGAGAATGATGTGATGGACAAGACCCATCCGTTAGCTTAACATATTGATCATTCAGTTTTATTGCTATTGCTTTCTTTATGGCAAATACATATTCCTTTGACTATGAGATTATGCAACTCCCGGATATCGGAGGAATGCCTTGTGTGTTGTCAAACTTCAAAACGTAACTGGGTGATTATAGAGATGCTCAACGGGTATCTCAGAAGGTGTTTGTTGGGTTGGCATAGATCGAGATTAGGATTTGTCACTCCGAGTATCGGAGAGGTATCTCTGGCCCTCTTGGTAATACACAACATAAGTAGCCTTGCAAGCAAAGTCACTAATGAGTTAGTTACAAGATGATGTATTACGGAACGATTAAAGAGACTTGCCGGTAACGAGACTGAACTAGGTATGAAGATACCGACGATCGAATCTCGGGCAAGTAACATACCGATGGACAAAGGGAATCACGTATGTCATAACGGTTCAACCGATAAAGATCTTCATAGAATATGTGGGAGCCAATATGAGCATCCAGGTTCCGCTATTGGTTATTCACCGGAGAGGTGTCTCAGTCATGTCTACATACACTACAAAAAAATACACTTCCGTGATGATACGTGTTTGTCACAGTAGGTCGCGTTTTTTGTCATGCATTTACATCCATGACAAATTTATGACAGAATCAAGATAGTCATACCTGTGCTGTCGTAGAAGTGTTCCATGACATTACCAAAATTATCATCACGGAAGTGTCTACTTCCATGACGATAAATCGCGCGTCACAGAAGTGCTTCCGTCAAGGGTGACCAACACGTGGCATCCACCGTAACGGAACGTCGTTAAGCTATCGGGTCGAGTTTTGGATCCGATAACCCGTTAACAGCCCCGACCAATGGGGATTTTCCATGTGTAAAATCATCATTGGCTGGAGGAGACACGTGTCAGGTCCGCGCTGGCACAGGTGTCACTCATCCAATGGGCGAGACGCGCCTATGATATGTTGACACGTGGACCGGCCTATCAAGTTTAAATGGGCCGGCCCAACTAAAGGCCCATAAGATTTTGCGGACCATAACGGGCCAGCCCAGCTAAAGGCCCACAAGATTTTGCGGACCATAATGGGCTCGCCCAGCTAACGGCCCACAAGATTTTGTGGGCCATAATGGGTCGGCCCAGGTAAAGGCCCACAAGATTTTTGTGTGCCATAATGGGCTGGCCCAGGTAAATGCCCACAAGAATCTTGCGGATCATAATCGGCCGGCCCGGCTAAAGGCCCACGAGATTTCGCCGACATTAATGGGCCGGCCCAGCTGTAGGCTCACAATAATTTGAGGACCCTAGTAGGCCGGCCCATTAACTAGCTGCCATGTTTTGGGCCAAATGCCGGCCCATATTTGATCCGGTCCATTAATGGCCTGCCACATTCCGGGCCTAATAGTGGCCCATATGAGATCCGGCCCGTCAAAAGCCTAGCACGTTCTAGGCCAAATTACAGCCCAGATCAGGTATGACCCTTTAAGAGGCTATGGGCTCAATTATGGCCCATATCAGATTCGGCCCGTCAACTGGACACTATGCTTTTGGGCCCACTTGCTAGAGGCCCAGTTAGTAATTCAGCCTGACATTAGTTTTGGCCTCTTAAGGACCCGTTTAACATTTCGGCCCTATATTAATTTCGGCCTGTTAAATGCCCGTCATATAGTTAGGCCTACATATGGCCCAGTTTGCATCCGGCCTGCTCGCAGCTGATATCTGATTGGGCCAAACAAGGACCGAGACAATTTTGGCCTGTTAAAAGCCCGTGATTTGATTCCCACAATCATGGGTCGGGGTTCATTTCGGGCTGCTACCGGCCCGTTAGCTGTTTTGCATGTTTCAGGCGCAACCTACATCGTGATTGCATGACGGCCCAATTATGTACTGTAATTTTACGGTTTGGCCGGTTTACTGCGAAGACAGAATAAATATACAATAAAATAACTACAGCATCATGAATAAGAAAAAACCTAGACTATACAATAAAGAAATTACAGCATATTACATCCACTGGGCATCAAAGTTTGCCACTATGATAATAAAGCACAAGTAGACAACAGATTACATACACTGGGCATCAAAGATCGCCACCAGCGCAAATAAACACGCCGACAAAATAATATACAAAACCGACAGCACTTCAATAGAGTTCAAGAAAGGTTAGCCCTGCTGGGGAGCTGCAGCGCAAGCAGCTGAGCAAGATGATGAGACTGCGTTTGTTCAACACTTAAATCTTCCTCACTCTGAAAGATAAACAAGCAGACAGATGATAGGTTTTGCACATAAAAGTATTAGTGCTGACAATTCATCACATTTCTTACTGACGAATAAAGTGGCACAGTTTAAAATTGCATTAACACAATATGGTATTGTTCAGGTCAAGACATGGCAGGAAATGACATTGTGAAGGAGTTGGCAGCTTCACGACACCACTGGATTACAGATCAAGAACTCATAAGTATCAATGGTTAGTGTGCTGTCAATTTATCCCATTTCAGATTGGCAAATAAAGAGACGGTTTAAATAATACTCCCTCCGTCCAGAATTACTTGTCATCAAAATGGATGTGTCTAGAACTAAAATACATCTAGATACATCCATTTCAATGACAAGTATTTTCGAACAGAGGGAGTAGTAGAATGATATGACATTGTTCATAGTTAAGACATTGCAGAATATGACATTGTGCTGTAGTGGGTAGGTTCACCACACCGCTAGATTACGGATGAAGAACAGAAGCATACATGCAGTGCAAAAGAAGATCACTTGCTCTATATAGTTTAATTTACATGGTATGAATAAGGAACTGTTGGGGAACGTAGCAGAAATTCAAAAATTTCCTACGTGTCACCAAGATCTATCTATGGAGAGACCAGCAACGAGGGGAAGGAGAGTGCATCTACATACCCTTGTAGATCGCTAAGCGGAAGCGTTCAAGTGAACGGGGTTGATGAAGTCGTACTCGTCGTGATTCAAATCACCGATGATCAAGTGCCGAACGCACGACACCTCCGCGTTCAACACACGTACAGCCCGGTGACGTCTCCCACACCTTGATCCAGCAAGGAGAGAGGGAGAGGTTGAGGAAGACTCCATCCAGCAGCAGCACAATGGCGTGGTGGTGGTGGAGGAGCGTGGCAATCCCGCAGGGCTTCGCCAAGCACCATGGGAGAGGAGGAGGAGGAGAGGCAGGGCTGCACCAACGAGAGGAGAAGTTCTCATGTGTTATGGGCAGCCCCAGGCCTCTATTTATATAGGGGAGAAGGGGGCTGCGCCCCCTTTAGGGTTTCCCACCCCAAGGGGTGCGGCCAGCCCTAGATGGGACTTGGGGAGGTGGCCAAGAGGGGGAGAGAGGGGAGGCGCACACTAGGTGGGCCTTAAGGCCCATCTGGACTAGGGTTTACCCCCTCCCACACTTGGCCCACGCAGCCTTCTGGGGCAGGTGGCCCCACTTGGTGGACCCCCGGGACCCTCCCGGTGGTCCCGGTACAATACCGATATCGCCCGAAACTTTTCCGGTGACCAAAATAGGACTTCCCATATATAAATCTTTACCTCCGAACCATTCCGGAACTCCTCGTGACGTCCGGGATCTCATCCGGGACTCCGAACAACATTCGGTTACCACATACAAGCTTCCTTTATAACCCTAGCGTCATCGAACCTTAAGTGTGTAGACCCTACGGGTTCGGGAGACATGCAGACATGACCGAGACGTTCTCCGGTCAATAACCAACAGCGGGATCTGGATACCCATGATGGCTCCCACATGTTCCACGATGATCTCACGATGTCAAGGACTTAATCAATCCCGTATTCAATTCCCTTTGTCTATCGGTATGTTACTTGCCCGAGACTAGATCGTCGGTATCCAATACCTTGTTCAATCTCGTTACCGGCAAGTCACTTTACTCGTTCCGTAACACATCATACCGTGATCAACTCCTTGGTCAAATTGCACATATGATGATGTCCTACCGAGTGGGCCCAGAGATACCTCTCCGTTTACACGGAGTGACAAATCCCAGTCTCGATCCGCATAAAACAATAGATACTTTCAGAGATACCTGTAGTGCACCTTTATAGTCACCCAGTTACGTTGTGACGTTTGATACACCCAAAGCACTCCTACGGTATCCATGAGTTACACGCTCTCATGGTCAAAGGAAGAGATACTTGACATTGGCAAAGCTCTAGCAAACGAACTACACGATCTTTGTGCTAGGCTTAGGATTGGGTCTTGTCCATCACATCATTCTCCTAATGATGTGATCCCGTTATCAACGACATCCAATGTCCATAGCCAGGAAACCAAGGCTATCTGTTGATCACAACGAGCTAGTCAACTAGAGGCTCGCTAGGGACATATTGTGGTCTATGTATTCACACGTGTATTACGATTTCCGGATAATACAGTTATAGCATGAATAAAAGACAATTATCATGAACAAGGAAATATAATAATAACACTTTTATTATTGCCTCTAGGGCATATTTCCAACAGTCTCCCACTTGCACTAGAGTCAATAATCTAGTTCACATCACCATGTGATTAACACTAACAGGTCACATCGCCATGTGACTAATACCCAAGAGTTTACTAGAGTCAGTAGTCTAGTTCACATCACTATGTGATTAACACTCAATGAGTTTTATGTTTGATCATGTTGCTTGTGAGAGAGGTTTTAGTCAAAGGGTCTGAACCTTTCAGATCCGTGTGTGCTTTACAAATCTCTATGTCATCTCCTAGATGCAGCTACCACGCTCTATTTGGAGCTATTCCAAATAACTGTTCTATTTGGAGCTATTCTAAATTATTGCTCCATTATATGTATCCGGTCTCTCTACTTAGAGCTATCCGGATAGGTGTTAAGCTTGCATCGACGTAACCTTTACGACGAACTCTTTTACCACCTCCATAATCGAGAAAATTCCTTAGTCCACTAGTTACTAAGGATAACTTTGACCGCTGTCCTGTGAGCCATTCTTGGATCACTCTTGTACCCCTTGACTGACTCATGGCAAGGCACACTTCAGGTGTGGTACACAGCATAGCATACTAAAGAGCCTACGTCTTAAGCATAGGGGACGACCTTCGTCCTTTCTCTCTATTCTATCGTGGTCGAGCTTTAAGTCTTAACTTCGTACCTTACAACTCAGGCAAGAACTCCTTCTTTGACTGGTCCATCTTGAACACCTTCAAGATCATGTCAAGGTATGTGCTCATTTGAAAGTATTATTAAGCATTTTGATCTATCCTTATAGATCTTGATGCTCAATGTTCAAGTAGCTTGATCCAGGCTTTCCATTGAAAAACACTTTCAAAATAACCTTATATGCTTTCTAGAAATTCTACATCATTTCTGATCAACATATATTCATCAGAAATTCTATAGTGCTCCCACTCACTTCTTTGGAAATACAAGTTTCTCATAAAACTTTGTACAAACCCAAAATCTTTGATCATCTCATCAAAGTGTACATTCCAACTCCGAGATGCTTACTCCAGTCCTTAGAAGGATCGCTGGTGCTAGCATACCTTTTAGCATTCTTAGGATTGACAAAACTTTTCTGATTGTATCACACAATCTTTCCTTACGAAAACTGGTAAGGAAACTCGTCTTGACATCCATCTGCCAGATTTCATAAATGCAGCTTATGCTAACATGATTCCGACGGACTTTAAGCATCGCTACGAATGAGAAAATCTCATCGTAGTCAAATCCTTGAACTTGTGAAAAACTCTTCACCACAAGTCGAGCTTCACAGACGGTGACATTACCGTCCACGTCCGTCTTCTTCTTAAAGATCCATTTATCTCAATGGCTTTCCGATCATTGGGCAAGTCCGCCAAAGTCCATGCTTTGTTCTGATACATGGATCCTATCTCGGATTTCATGGTTTCTTAACCATTTGTCGAAATTTGGGCCCACCATCGCTTCCCCATAGCTCGTAGGTTCATTGTTATCTAGCAACATGACCTTCAAGACAGGATTACTGTACCACTCTGAAGTAGTACGTATCCTTGTCACCCTACGAGGTACGGCAGTGACTTGATCCGAAACTTCATGATCACTATCATAAGCTTCTACTTCAATTGGTGTAGGTGCCACATGAACAACTTCCTGTGCCTTGATACACTGGTTGAAGTGATGGTTCAATAACCATATCAAGTCTCCACCATCCTCCCACTCAACTCTTTCGAGAGAAACCTTTCCTCGAGAAAGGACCCGATTCAAGAAACAATCCATATTGCTTTCGGATCTGAATTAGGAGGTACACCCAACTGTTTTGGGTGTCCTATGAAGATGCATTTTATCCGCTTTGGGTTCGAGCTTATCAATCCTGAAACTTTTTCACATAAGCGTCGCAGCCCCAAACCTTTAAGAAACGACAACTTAGGTTTCTCTAAACCATAATTCATACGGTGTCATCTCAATGGAATTACGTGGTGCCCTATTTAAAGTGAATGTGGTTGTCTCTAATGCCTAACCCATGGACAATAGTGGTAATTCGATAAGAGACATCATGGTATGCATCATATCCAATAGGGTGCAACTATGATGTTCGGACACACCATCACACTATGGTGTTCCAGGCTGTATTAGTTGTGAAACAATTTCCACAATGTCTTAATTCCGTGCCAAACTCGTAATTCAGATATTCATCTCTATGATCATATCATAGATATTTTTATCCTCTTATCACGACGATCTTCCAACTTCACACTTGAAATTACTTGAACCTTTCAATAATTCAGACTCGTGATTCATCAAGTAAATATACTCAACATCTACTCAAATCATCTGTGAAGTAAGAACATAACGATATTCACTGCATGCCTCAGCACTCATTGGACTGCACACATCAAAATGTGTTGCTTCCAACAAGTTGCTATCTTGTTCCATCTTACTGAAACCGAGGCTTTTCAGTCATCTTGTCCATGTGGTATGATTTGCATATCTCAAGTGATTCAAAATCAAGTGAGTCTAAACGATCCATCTGCATGGAGTTTCTTCATGCGTATACACCAATAGACATGGTTCGCATGTCTCAAACTTTTCAAAAACGAGTGAGTCCAAAGATCCATCAACATGGAGCTTCTTCATGCGTTTTATACCAATATGACTTACATGGCAGTGCCACAAGTAAGTGGTACTATCATTACTATCTTATATCTTTTGGTATGAAAATGTGTATCACTACGATCGAGATTCAATAAACCATTCAGGTTTAATACTAATCTTGATGGTAGAGGGAGCGTGCGATGCTTGATCACATCTAGCTTGGAAAAACTTCCAACACATATTGTCAGCTCACCTTTAGCTAGTCTCCGTTTATTCCGTAGCTTTTATTTCGAGTTACTAACACTTAGCAACCGAACCGGTATCTAATACCCTGGTGCTACTAGGAGTACTAGTAAAGTACACATTAACATAATGTATACTTCTATCGACCTTGCCAGCCTTCTCATCTACCAAGTATCTAGGGTAATCCTGCTCCAGTGGTTGTTCCCCTTATTACAGAAGCACTTAGTCTCGGGTTTGGGTTCAACCTCGGGTTTCTTCACTGGTGCAGCAGCTGATTTGCCGTTTCATGAAGTATCCCTTCTTGCCCTTGCCCTTCTTGAAACTAGTTGTTTCACCAACCATCAACAATTGATGCTCCTTCTTGATTTCTACTTTCGCGGTGTCAAACATCATGAATACCTCAAGGATCATCATATCTATCCCTGATATGTTATAGTTCATCACGAAGCTCTAGCAGCTTGGTGGCAATGACTTTGGAGAAACATCACTATCAAGTGATTGTTGCACTCAGACAATCTGAGCACAAGCTCAACGATTGAGCTTTTCTCCCTTAGTTTGCAGGCTAAGAAAATCGTCGGAGGTCTCATACCTCTTGACGTGGGCACGAGCCTGAAATCCTAATTTCAGCCCTCGAAACATCTCATATGTTCCGCGACGTTTCGAAAACGTCTTTGGTGCCTCTACTTAAACCATTTAACTGAACTATCACGTAGTTATCAAAACGTGTATGTTCGATGTTCGAAACATCCACAAACGACGTTTGGGGTTCAGCACACTGAGCAGTGCATTAAGGACATAAGCTTTCTACTGTTCGCATAATTGCTACTATCAACTTTCAACTATATTTTCTCTAGGAACATATCTAAGAACTAAAGCGCGAGCTACGACATAATTTGCAAAATCCTTTTGACTATGTTCAGGATAATTAAGTTCATCTTATGAACTCCCACTCAGATAGACATCCCTCTGGTCATCTAAGTGATCACATGATCCGAGTCAACTAGGCCGTGTCCGATCATCACGTGAGACGGACTAGTCATCATCAGTGAACATCTTCATGTTGATCGTATCTACTATACGACTCATGCTCGACCTTTCGGTCTCCGTGTTCCGAGGCCATGTCTGCACATGCTAGGCTCGTCAAGTTAACCCTAAGTGTTTTCGCTGTGTAAAACTGTCTTACACCCGTTGTATGTGAACGTAAGAATCCATCACACCCGATCATCACGTGGTGCTTAGAAGCGACGAACTATAGCAACGGTGCACAGTTAGGGGAGAACACTTCTTGAAATTGTGTAAGGGATCATCTTATTACTACCGTCGTCCTAAGTAAACAAGATGCATAAACATGATAAACATCACATAGTGACATGATATGGCCAATATCATTTTGCTCCTTTTGATCTTCATCTTCGGGGCTCCATGATCATCATCGTCACCGGCATGACACCATGATCTCCATCATCATGATCTCCATCATCGTGTCTTCATGAAGTTGTCACGCCAACGACTACTTCTACTTCTATGGCTAACGCGTTTAGCAATAAAGTAAAGTAATTTACATGGCGTTGTTCAATGACACGCGGGTCATACAATAAATAAAGACAACTCCTATGGCTCCTGCCGGTTGTCATACTCATCGACATGCAAGTCGTGAATCCTATTACAAGAACATGATCAATCTCATACATCACATATTATTCACCACATTCTTGTTGGCCATATCACATCACAAAGCATACCCTGCAAAAACAAGTTAGACGTCCTCTAATTGTTGTTTGCATGTTTTACGTGGCTGCTATGGGTTTCTAGCAAGAACGTTTCTTACCTACGCAAAACCACAACGTGATATGCCAATTGCTATTTACCCTTCATAAGGACCCTTTTCATCGAATCCGTTCCGACTAAAGTGGGAGAGACTGGCACCCGCTAGCCACCTTATGCACCAAGTGCATGTCAATCGGTGGAACCTGTCTCACGTAAGAGTACGTGTAAGGTCGGTCCGGGCCGCTTCATCCCACAATACCGTCGAAACAAGATTGGACTAGTAACGGTGAGCATATTGAACAAAATCAACGCCCACAACTACTTTGTGTTCTACTCGTGCAAAGAATCTACGCAATAGACCTAGCTCATGATGCCACTGTTGGGGAACGTAGCAGAAATTCAAAAATTTCCTACGTGTCACCAAGATCTATCTATGGAGAGACCAGCAACGAGGCGAAGGAGAGTGCATCTACATACCCTTGTAGATAGCTAAGCGGAAGCGTTCAAGTGAACGGGGTTGATGAAGTCGTACTCGTCGTGATTCAAATCACCGATGATCAAGTGCCGAACGCACGGCACCTCCGCGTTCAACACACGTACAGCCCGGTGACGTCTCCCACGCCTTGATCCAGCAAGGAGAGAGGGAGAGGTTGAGGAAGACTCCATCCAGCAGCAGCACAACGGCGTGGTGGTGGTGGAGGAGCGTGGCAATCCCGCAGGGCTTCGCCAAGCACCATGGGAGAGGAGGAGGAGGAGAGGCAGGGCTGCACCAACGAGAGGAGAAGTTCTCATGTGTTATGGGCAGCCCCAGGCCTCTATTTATATAGGGGAGAAGGGGGCTGCGCCCCCTTTAGGGTTTCCCACCCCAAGGGGTGCGGCCAGCCCTAGATGGGACTTGGGGAGGCGGCCAAGAGGGGGAGAGAGGGGAGGCGCACACTAGGTGGGCCTTAAGGCCCATCTGGACTAGGGTTTGCCCCCTCCCACTCTCTCTTGTGCCTTGGACCCCTTGTGGGGGGCGCACCAGCCCACCTAGGGGCTGGTCCCCTCCCACACTTGGCTCACGCAGCCTTCTGGGGCAGGTGGCCCCACTTGGTGGACCCCCGGGACCCTCCCGGTGGTCCCGGTACAATACCGATATCGCCCGAAACTTTTCCGGTGACCAAAACAGGACTTCCCATATATAAATCTTTACCTCCGGACCATTACGGAACTCCTCGTGACGTCCGGGATCTCATCCGGGACTCCGAACAACATTCGGTTACCACATACAAGCTTCCTTTATAACCCTAGCGTCATCGAACCTTAAGTGTGTAGACCCTACGGGTTCGGGAGACATGCAGACATGACCGAGACGTTCTCCGGTCAATAACCAACAGCGGGATCTGGATACCCATGATGGCTCCCACATGTTCCACGATGATCTCACGATGTCAAGGACTTAATCAATCCCGTATTCAATTCCCTTTGTCTATCGGTATGTTACTTGCCCGAGACTCGATCGTCGGTATCCAATACCTTGTTCAATCTCGTTACCGGCAAGTCACTTTACTCGTTCCGTAACACATCATCCCGTGATCAACTCCTTGGTCACATTGCGCATATGATGATGTCCTACCGAGTGGGCCCAGAGATACCTCTCCGTTTACACGGAGTGACAAATCCCAGTCTCGATCCGCATAAAACAATAGATACTTTCAGAGATACCTGTAGTGCACCTTTATAGTCACCCAGTTACGTTGTGACGTTTGATACACCCAAAGCACTCCTACGGTATCCAGGAGTTACACGCTCTCATGGTCAAAGGAAGAGATACTTGACATTGGCAAAGCTCTAGCAAACGAACTACACGATCTTTGTGCTAGGATTAGGATTGGGTCTTGTCCATCACATCATTCTCCTAATGATGTGATCCCGTTATCAAGGACATCCAATGTCCATAGCCAGGAAACCATGGCTATCTGTTGATCACAACGAGCTAGTCAACTAGAGGCTCACTAGGGACATATTGTGGTCTATGTATTCACACGTGTATTACGATTTCCGGATAATACAGTTATAGCATGAATAAAAGACAATTATCATGAACAAGGAAATATAATAATAACACTTTTATTATTGCCTCTAGGGCATATTTCCAACAGGAACTTGGTTGTACAACTAAAAACTTAAATTGAGAAAGGACAAACTTTTGTTTATGAACTACATAATAAACTTTAAACATGCAATTTGATGCAAACACCAAAAATAAACAGCTGTTGCAGTCATGCCTAACCAAATATATACAACAAAGTTTGAAGGCTTGAGATGGACAAACTTACATTATTGGTGAAGACAGGCTCTATAAAGGCCTTGTCCATGCTGATGAGGGGGCAATTCAAGAAGTTTACCACAGAATCTTCTTCATAAGCATTGCATTTATTCTACATTTTGTTAAGAGTAAATAAAGATGTGATAATATACGAAAAAATGGAGAATATTTAAGATAAGATGAAGAGTGATGCTACATAACCAAGTAGCTATAAATGTAAGTGCAGCGATACAGGCAAAAGGTACAGCCAAGAGCAATGCACAACTAAACTTCTTCAGTGCCAACCTTATGGTAAGAGTAAATATAGATCTGATGTGTAGAAAATGGAGGGCAAAGGAAAATAAGCTGCAGAGTGATGGTACATGAACAACTACCTGTCATTATAAGTACACTGATAAAGGACAGCATGTACTTACAAGAACAATGCAGAGCTAAAAAAACATTGGCATTGGATATATTCTACACTAATGTAACCATTCATATAGATCAAATAATTTGGAGCGAACAATTGATAAGCAAACTATCATGCATATTGCTGTCACATAATGAACCAGGTATGTATGCAAGTACAGTGATGCAGGACAACAGGTACTAACAAGAGCAAAGCAGCGGGCAGCATATTTGCGATATCCTGTCGTTCTTTTCAAACCGGAATTCTTCTTCGAGCAGATTTCCTGCAAACAAGATCCGTAAGGCACATGCGGAAAAGTAGAAGTTCAAATTGTCATGTGATTTCATAGGCAGTACCTCATCCTGGGAACGAGACCAGTGCATCACAAGGTTTTCCATTCAATGTCTTCTAAATTTAGCATAGGAGACTTCACTAGAAATTCATTTATAGATTTGCCACCAAAGTGTGATTTCCTCAGGTAACACCGATACTGCTGCAATGCTTCCTTGAAAAGCACAAGCAAGCTTTGCTCGTCATGACTATCCAGATTGACCCTCGCCTAGTTACAACAATGTAATGTAAATCATTGATGTGTTCAATCAGCAGAAAATAGGAAAATAATAACCATGAATAATAGCACTTACACGTAAGTTGGACAGGAAGATGTGAAAATGGTGTTTGTCTTCACAATAATCTTCCCATGATGGGAATATATGCACGTAGTCCCTAACAACATTGAAAGCATTGTCTTTTAAACTGGGAATAAATGGAATGGGGTTCCAATCTGCAGGAATTGGCCGTCTCTGCAGTTGGGATAGGTCTACAGCCGGTGGACTTGCTGTACTTTTTGCTGTAGTGGGATTTTTCTGTGGTACAGCTGGTGCTATGGCAAATGAAATCGGTAATACCTTTTGCTGGAGTGCAGGTCCTGTGTGGTGGGGCTAGTGGTGTGGCCAGTGAAGTATGGGTACAGTTTGCTGGAGTCGGTCCTACGTTTTGTGTCACTGGTTGTATAGCCAATATAAGTGGGGTGTTGTCTGATTTCTCCAGCACCACCACATTTTTCAAGGACTTTGCTGGTAATCCTTCAGGTTCAGCAATCACCCTCTTCCTTTTTGATGTCTGATGCACACGAACAACATTTGAGTGGAAAAACATGGTATGATGACAGATGGAATATGTATTGATAATGGATGGCCATGGCATCTCGACATATATGATGAGTAAACTAAGAAGATGGTGGTGCAACAAAGTAGAAGAAATGCAAGACAACATATGCAAGATACCCGCAATCAATAAAACATTGCCAAATTAGAACAGGCACCTTGATGGGTGAACAGGACAGGCCATCTGCCTTTGACTCCTCGAGGTTAGAATAGTCATTAGGATCATATTCTGAACAAGAGTCAACAGGTGGGGAGCGTATGAGTTTCATTGCATCCAGAATGGCACTCAATGCCTTGGTGCCAATTTTGTAAGTCATTGCAGTGTTTAGCTTCAAGAGTGGACTGCTGCTAGTGCGACACAAAGCAGCTACACAGATCATAGTGTAGATATAACGGCAAAACCTTAAGCATCAGAGTAAAATTAGCAAAGTGGAACTTGCTGGAATATATGTGCTAGTATTGCCGGTACGGCTAGAAAGGCTTCATATACCAGCTCTCTTCAAGTGAAGGTGCGGTACTGTTAATATCAGTATAACTCTCAAAGGCGACACAGCTCTACGCATTTCCTTGCTATTCTTATAGGATTCAAGTGGGCAGGCCACTACAAATCCTATTCCTATGTTTACAAGATCCTACGAATCAAAGAGGCTCAAAGTGTCCATCACAACCGACCGTATAGACCTCTACACTGCAAATGTCCCTGCTCATCTTCAGTACAAGGAACATACTGTACTACTAGCATACTCCCTCTGTTCCAAAATATAAGTCTTGGTAGAGATTTCCACTATGGATCACATACAGATGTATCCAGATACATTTTAGAGTGTAGATTCACTCATTTTGCTCCATATGTAGTCCATGGTGGAATCTATACAAAGACTTGTATTTAGGAACGGAGAGATTACATATTAAAGAAGAACGAAAGAGGAACATGGTAAAGAAGAGCAAGCAGATTTTGGATAATAAAATGTTGGTTGCACAGTGCCCACACATGATGAAGCAGAGCGCATTAAGAATGCAACTCCCAGCTGTCTCTCGACCATTTCAGGAGGTTGGATGAAGATCCTACGTCTCCTAACCCTTCTTCTTCCTCGTCTCTGATTCTTCCCATACAGAACACCGCACGGGCCGCCGGCCGGACCACCGGCCCCCACCGCCTGTGTTCCTCCGCCACCCCCACCCCCACCCGTGTCGAGTTTTCTTCGTTCGGCGAGGCCCCACAACCACCCGATCCCCTTGGATCGCACCAGTGAACTCCGGCGAGCTCTGAAAAATCGACTGACCCAATTTTGAAATTTAGTCTACTGTGATGGGGAAAACCATAAGCATTAGGAGTATAGTGTTGAGCGTTCCATGGCGGATCTGAAGGTGCAAACCGTACAAAGGCAACTTCGCAACCAAGACAAGAAATCAGAGTAAAGCAGTGGCGATCTATTTTCTTGCTGCGATAAATAAGTTGAGCAGATACGAAAGAGTACCGCCTCTGGTGCGGCGCCGTGTACGCATCTGCTGAGAATTTGACGGTGATGCGGTAGCGATGGCTGTCGACGGCGTGGAAGCAGATCTAGGAGGGTAGACGGTGGCGGCGGGGCGCGGTGGACGAGACGGTCGTAGGAGCGGCGCCGACAAGGTGGACGACGGCGGGGATGAAGCGAGAGGACGCGATGCAAGGATCCCGGTCCAAAGGCGTGGATGAGAGAGGTCGATCTCTTGTAATGGATGGCGGTGTCGAGGTATCAGCTCTGGCATGGTGGAGGAGGACGGCGGTGGATGGGGTGGTGGACGGCGGCGGATGGAGGAGGATGGGGTGGAGAGGGTATTTTGGCGCCCACGGAGTACGAATGGGGAAAAGGAAGGTAGAGAGGAAGGGGGAACCATGTATTCAGGGCGCGCCTGTCTCAAATGCGAGGAAATTTACAAACTTAGCCCCTGTTTCAAATTTCTACTACATCACAGCAACATTAGTCGGTTGGGGATTGGACGGTAATCTCGCATACACCAAATATTTGCCGACGAGAGTTTGTTTTTGGCGCCCACCGTGTATGAATATGAATCGGGGAGGGAGTCAATTTCGGCCGAGGGCACACTGTGTTTTGGCGCCCACCGTGTATGAATCCGGGTGAGAGGCGGCTACGTCACGTTTGGGTGAAATTACAAACCTACCCCTATCGAAACCTATAGAAATCCAGAAGATAGGCTTTGCGCGGCAGGGATAGGCAGTAGTGATTTCCATCTCGCAGATTTTGGTTTCGGGCGGTTACTGTGACTTTCCCCGCTTCGTTCAAATTTTGCACAATGCACGTTTACCGTGCCAACTCAATTCAAATCCCGTTTGTATTCTACTATTTTTTTCGGGCAGGATCCATTTTCAATTAGAATTACATTCTATATACATCATTTTTTTACATATACTTTCAAAAGCACAACAAAGAATTCTGCTCCTTTATATGTATAATATGATTTACAAATACAACGATCTCGAAATCTTAAGGTTGAATTCGAAAAAAATTAACCAAATTATGTTCTACTAAAATGTATGGATCAGTAATATCTACATATTAAATAACATAGATGTGCGTGAATTCATATGAGTATGCATGTTTGATAGATCAATTTTGGTTCGAGTATGGATTACATGTATCATCATCTCGAATTCAAATAGTTGAATTCCTTTTTTGTTCACTTCTTTCACGCCCATCTCTCTCGCATGCATGCTCCTTCAGGTTGCCATCACTCTCTTTTCTCCAGCTCACCCGCATGCTCACTTCATGTTTCTCCTATCCTCGCAAACATGGTCTCCCTATCATTATACATTACACGGTTTTCATTATCTCTCACATCTCTACTGTTCTCTGGTATCACTCGGTACGTAAGCTTTCTTTTTCACCGCCACACACACAGTCTCCACTCGTCTTTCACTTTGTCTTTCTCTCTATGGGATTCTCTCACACACCCTATATGTCTCTACATATGACTCATACCACTAAAATTACTCTCTCTCTCTCTCTCCTGTAGACACAACATTTGTTGCGGTCTCCTTTTCGTCTCCATCCTAGACTAACACCGATCAGACAACCCCGACTACCGTCTCCTCTCTCTCTCTCTCTCTCTCTCACAGACACACACACACAACTCCTTCTTCCACTCCCCTTCCCGACTACCATCTCTCTCACACACACACAAAACTCTCGCTTTCGCACCCCGACTCGTATTTCTCTCACAAACATTTATCGACTAGCTAGCCTCTAGATAGGTTTATACACCCGCACACTCATGCTTCCACCATCGCATACATGTCTCTCTCCCGCTCCTTGTATCTATGTAGCTTTTTCTTCCCTTCTTGAGACACGCCCTCTCGATCGTGCACACACACACTATCGCCTCATTTTAAGCTGATACCTATCGCACATACACTACTTGTGTCTTTGTCACACATGCACTCAGTCCTCCTCCACTCTCCCTCTCTATCACACACACATGGGCTTTTTGCAACAACTAGCAAGATGCCCATGCGTTGCACGGAATATCAAGATGCATTTGTATGAGTAGTTTATCTTGTGGAGGAAAAGGATGAACGAGGGAAGACCTTATTTGCAAATGTAGAGACGGGTGTGGGTATCTTTTTGCAAAATTGCCATAGTTTCCTTCCTATCCGTCAGATATAGATCGGACGGCCTATATTGCAGGATGGCAGGCACATGATCATCACCGACAATGCTTTCTATAAGAGTAGGGATAAAAAATAGAGTTGGTGATGATGGTGGGCCTGCCATCCTGCAATGTAGGTCATCCGATTTATATCTGACGGATAGGAAGGAAAATATGGCAATTTACCCACACTCTTCACCACATTTGCAGATAAGGCCTTCCCTCGTTCATCCTTTTCTCCCACAAGATCTTGATGTTCCGTGCAATGCACGAGCATCTTGCTAGTAAGAGTAGAAATTAGACATATACCACTTCTCGAATCTTGAAACCAACAACATGCCTCCCTTATCTCATCAAAACCGCCAAAGGAATATATTTTGAGTGAAACATAACATATTTTTAGTGATATACTTATTTCAAAACTAGAGTTTTTCTATCAAATCGGTGAATATGTATTAATCTACTTTGATCGTGTGGCAACGCATTGGCACATTGCTAGTAGTTATTATAATTTTTTGGACACCAAACAAACGGTGGAGAACATATACGAAGAGAAGAGGTGCACGCACGCAGTTGGCCTCTCGCTGTCTCGCACACATGAGTGTTACGTAAAGGCGACGTTAACAAATAAACCCTAAAACCCTAGGTGCACGATTGCTGCATTCGCGGGTACCGGGTACGTGGTGGAGCACCTTTGTAGGAGTTGATGGTCGGGACCACAGGTGAAAGACTTGGAGCGCGGTGGCTCGCCAGTTGCCACAGATCGAGTAGCCACGTTTAAAATATCGTTTTTTAGCGGGGTTAAGAGTTCCGATTTTCAATGGCACATTATAAGTAGTAACTAGTTTTTAGAACGATTGGTATGGAGCGAAAATGGAATTCATAGTACTACGTACCACCTTGGCGTAAGGTTGTATGGGTTTATGTTATGAGATGTTGAACCTGGTAGTTCTAGGGCAAATACTATGGTTTAGATTTAGATGCTGGTTTTCAGTAATCGGAAGGGGAAACCATTCTTTGATTAAAAAAACTACTACCTCCATTCTGGTTTACTAGTCCCCGTCGTACTTTGGGTCAAAGTTTGTCCACGAATTTTACTTGTAAAATGTGAATGGAAAACGAGATTTTGTTATACCCAAACAAAAAAGGACTGGAGGAGTGATTGCTCTGACACGGACGCGACCTCTCATAGCGCAGGCATTGAACCGGCGCGCCGGACAAGAGGGTCGCACTCGCTGCAAGCCCGGCTGAGCACGCCACCTCGCCGCGTGCAACCAGCTTAAGACTGCCCCGCCTGCCTTAATTGAATCCGCGCGTGTGCCGGCAACACGTCCTTCCACGAGCCGGCAGGCATTTTAGAACACAAAAAATGACTAAAATATAATTAATTTACGCATGGTCTTGACTTGTTGTGCTCGCACTGGTAGCAGGAACTAGTAGAGGTTTTTCTTTATTTATTAACTCTCCTCACATTTTTTTTGGCTTTGAAGTGAATCATGGTTGTGGACATTATGTATGAATGTGCAGATATCTGTGAACATGAGTTTGATGTGGAAGTTGAACTTGGAATGTCGGGCTTGCGCGTGAACTATACCATGTCCAATGCTTCGTTTGTTATTGTTTGGAAAGTAATTGCTGTTATTACATGACCTGGAAAAAAACATTTTGTGCCACATCAGTAGATGCACAGACATCACAACAGGCATGCTTACTGGATAAACATTTGAACCTAGCTATTATGAAGGAAATTTTGTATTGACAACAGTTTTAGATAGCAGGAGACGCCTAGCCTGCTCTGCCTCTGCTAGCTTATTTCTGGCTTCTTCCATCTCTTCTTTGGCTTGGGTGAAGAGAGCATCTGATTGCTCTTTTTGCTTCTTTAGGAACTCGGCTACATTCTCAAGGGTCGCTGCACGCTTTCTTTCAGCATTTACTAATGCCACGAGGACACGAACAGCTGACGACCCCACCTGGCTTGTGTGTAATCCAGCATCATCTGGGAATTTGCACCTTGTGTCTAATCCAGCATCATTAGGGAACTGGCACCTTGTGTGTAATCCAGCCTCATTTTGGAAACATGATCTCGAGGTTGACCATACTTCCCTCCTCGCATGAACTGCATCCTGACATGAAGTTACTTCTTTTTTAGATCAATACTCAGAGAAACCTAGATCCATTTAGTAGAAGCCAGATAAACAGAACTCGGAGAAGTGAATTCAAAAGGAAAAGAAATATAAAAACAGACTACAAGGTCAGAACACCCACTTCCTACATCAAGTTAAAAACGAAAGCATTAGGACGATTAAGACTCTTCTTATTACACATCAAAGAACACCACGCTTAAGAGAAACAGAAACTACAACATGTACACATCGAAGAACACGAGGCTAAATGAAAGTAATTGAAAGGGTGTTACATACCAAAGCTCATTTTACAGGTTCGGTGCAGCTCCTCTTTAACTTGCCATGCTCCTTGAAGATGTCCCAAATATCCCGTGTTTGGTCTTCATTGCTCCTCTGCATGTTCACACTCGTGGTTTTAAAATCTCAACATGGCGAGAAAAATACTACTAGTAATACTTGTGCATCCTATGGGCAACATTAAAGCACTCGTCTGCCATGTTAGAGCATCTCCAATAGAATCGCAACGCGCGGCGCTTTAAAAAAGCGTTTACAGTGCTGAGATCGAGAAGTAGATACTAGAGAGTAGAGGATAGTTCTCAGCATAGATAGATAAAAAAGGATAATTCAACTACTCCTCGTCATCCGACTCCTCCTCGGTGATGTCCTCCTCCGACGTCTGACTGTAGGCGTGAAGATACCGATTGTCATCGGATTCCCAGGGCGACGCTGCTCCTAGCCTCATGTTGAATTGAGCGTCCGCTTTTCGCCTACGCTTGTCCTCGCGATAGGCGGCTCGCTCTGCCCTCCTCTTATCCCACTCCGCCCTCCTTTGCGCGTACAACTCGCGCTCGTTGATGATGTCCTGCGGGAAGTGTTGGCGCCACATCGCAATGGCTTCCTCATCCATCTCGACGATGCCGAGACGGTGCTCCCGCCTCCGGTTGTCGCGACGATCCTCGTCGGTGCTAAGCCGCGGCAGAGGCGCGAGCCCCTGCGCCCGCTCCCGCGTCGGCACGTTGGGGAAGTTCAATGTTCTATGAGGCCACCGAAGGTGCCACGCCGCCGCGTCGTACGCGCGGGCGGCCTCGGTGGCGGTGTCGAAATTACCGAGGCTAAGGCGCATCCCGCGGAACCGGATCTCGGCATAGAAGCCGTCGGAGGGGCGCGTGCGGACGCCGTGGTATCCCCAAGTTTCCCGGTGACGCGGCGGCATGGTGGCGCGGCGGTAGCGAGGCGAAAAAGAGCAGGGAGAGAGCGGTGGCGAGGCACAGAGCGGTGGCAAGGCACAGAGCGATTGGAGGGTGTTGGATTTTATAAAGCGCACCGGATGTGGCGCGCCAAAACTAGCGCACGCCCGGCTGCTTTTTCCCGTGCGCGCGCGTGATCCTTTCCCGGCGTCTCTGCTATCTCTTCTCTCTTCTCTACGGTTATATTTATTTTATATTTAATATTTAATATTTATCTCTACTTCCTTTACTGTCTACTTTTTTCTCTATACTTTTTTTTCTTGCAATATAGGTCGTCCGATTTATATCTGACAGATAGGAAGGAAACAAATGGGAATTTTGCAAAAAGATACCCATACCCCTCTCCAGATTTGCAAATAAGGCCTTCCCTCATTCATCCTTTTCTCCCACAAGAAAAACTACTCATACAAATGCATCTTGATGCGTGTAACGCATGGGCATCTTGCTAGTTCTAAAAACCTTTCCATAATTTGCCACACTGCTGGTTGCAGATGAAAAACCTACCCAAGCACAGCACGATATAGGAGCGACGCCCAATTACAAGCTGATATTCTGTTGGACAATGGAGGCTATAACCAATTACTTTTACGGGAACAATAGCACCCAGGAAAATTGAAGGGTAGGTATGAACAAAATTGGAACTGCACATGTACTGCTAAGTGATTCAATACACACATTACCAATCGAGGAGGAGAACGATGGTCGCGGCAGCCTCTGTGAGTCATGGTCGGCAACGGGAGTCAGTTCATTGTCCACGATGGTGGTACTTCTGTGCTTGGCGTCGGCTTCCAGGAAGCAGATCCGAGACCATGGAAGACGATGCCGGGGAAGAGGCTCCGTCTACGACGATGATGGTGGACCGGCTCCAGTGCGGCGTATGAGGTCATCGATGAGGCAGATGTGCTGCGGTGGACGAGTTCGCCGATGTAAAGGGGAGGAGCACGAAGGCTGCGGTGCCGTGGAGAAGTCTATTTTGCGGTGGGGATAGAAAATGGGGAGTATTCAGGTGTACTACTCTGGGTGCCGGGGTGGGGCTGGCTGGGTAGGGTAAACCTGAAGTTACGAAAACAGCCCCCTACCAAGCGTCGTCCGTTGGCATGTTCCGATGGCTATGATGGTAACTTCCCACTGCTCGAATCAGGGTCGCGGGAGATTTTCCCGCCGACCTCAAAATTTTGTGACACTGGACTCCCCGTGTGGCGTGTTGAGTGATTCGGCTAAGCAACTAGCGAGTAGTAGTAGTAAACTCTGCATATTAGGTTTGACCGAAGTCAAACTTCCTAAAGTTTGACCATGTTTATATAAAAAATATAAACATTTACCATAACAAATATGTATGATGTGGAAGTACATTCAATAATGAATCTAATGGTATTTATTTGTTATTGTATATGTTAATATTTTTTGTTATAAGCTTTTTGAGAGTTTACAAAACTTGATTTTGACCAATGCTAATACGCGGGCTTAAATAAAAATGGAGGGAGTACACATTTGTTTTCTTAGTTTGTAGTGAACTAATCATTTGTTGAAATTGTGAAATAGATATATTAGGCTATTGACTTCGAATGTAATGGTCTATACAATTCAATAGTTACAATCATTATCGAATCCCAAGATGTATACAAGGTCTATAGTACTTCACAACATGCTCAAACTCACATAATCCCAGTCAAATGAGAATCTAAATGCATTTCATAGTTATTACTTTGTAGGATGCAACAAAAACAACCAAAACTCTACATCAGCCATTATAGAAGCAACATTTCGACATATCCCATTGTGTGAATGAAACGTGCAGAGAGAGCTTTTGAAGATGGAGCAGATAGGGCGGGAAAGATTGTATATATGTGGACGAGAGAGTAGGAGACAAACCTAACGAGACAGAGAGAGAGAGAAAGAGAAAGAGAGAGAGGAAGAAGTTAGGTCTGTGAGAAAGATGGAGACATGTAATATACGTGATTCTGTATACGTGGAAGAAGAAGAGACAACATGTTTGATGAGAGAGCTGGAAAAACATGGACGAGAGGGGAATGATCTCATGGGTTGAGGGATTGACAATTTTGTGCGGGGGAGAGAGGGATTGGTAATTTTGTGCAAGAGAGAGAGAGGGTGGGGGGAGGAGTCAGTCAGCCGTCGTCACATCACCCTGCTTCCAAATGACCCCGCATTCTCTAGCGCGGTGTGGTCGCCGTCTTTGATCTGCTCGATGCCCTCTTTGAAGATTGAGGTGTTGTGCATGTTGGGGTGCAAAGAAGCACAAGCGAGAGTGGTTGCCGTATAACCTTGGATGGAGATGAATTGTGTGCTCGGGGGAGTGTGTGTATTTGTGTTGTGCTGCGTGTGTGTGTGTGTGTGTGTCAGATATTGAGCGAAAACAAACCTAAGGAGAGAAATGGGTATTCACGAAGAGATTGTGCGGGCCTTGAGGTGGGCAGGGGCCGAGTGAGGGTGTCAAAATGTGCGCGTTGATGCATATGTTGCATGCGATCGTGCGAGGGACGGACGAATCGAGAGATATGGTTGTTGTGTTACGGATGCTCCTCTCTCTCTCTGTCTCTATCTCTCTCTCTCTCTCTCTCTCTCTCTTTCTCACACACACACACACAAGTAAACTAGAAGACCGTTCTCTCATGTATACACAACGTATCAGCATCTGTCTATGTCTCACTCATGCATGATCATTTGCACATTCACACCTCTCTATGTCTGTATCACATGCACACCGTCTCCACATTGCCGTTCCGCCACAACACACATATGGACACATACACATGTTCTCTCTCAGTCACACACACAAAATAAGTATTAAAAAAAAATAGGGCGCACCTAAAACGTCCAAATCCAAATAAACACAAACTAGAGCTAAATTCAAATATATGGAAATATTGCAGCGTCAAGAACTTTCCCAGGAAAAAAAGTTGAGCAATATTCGAGGATTGTTTTCACACACACAAAAAGGTTCAGTGGATGTCCTTCGAGCGCGACACGATGACGCACCATTTGATCAACCGCGCGGCCGCGGTTCACGCGCATGGACAGGATTCCGTATCGTGGCTGTGGTACTAACTTCAAAAGAATTAATAAAAGTGCTGCCTAAGTCTAATGTTTACATGTACTAGTACGATTTTCTTTTAAGTTTGACCAACCTCATATAAAACTAAAGTAAGCTCCCATACGTGCACTCATCAATATGCCGCCGTTGCTGTTGCGCATGCCGGCGCCCGCCTGCTCCGGCCAACAATTTCTCGCCCATCACCGCCGTGTCGCCGCCATCCCTGTGCCATGAAGCCGAAGGCTCGCCCGCTCACGTCGTCAGTAGTCCCTCCTCGCCATGCTGCCGCGCTGCCAAGCACGCGAGCAGCTGGTGGAGCCGCGTCTATGCACGCAGCATATGAAGAGGAAGACGAGTGCGTGCTCCAGCACGCCGGCGAGGAGGAACTAGCGTGTCATTGTCGTCTCCGCCCGCGCGGAGGAGGCGCGCATGGTGGCTGTCGCGGCGGAAGCCATTCGCGCGTGCGTCGAGCCCGCAAACCGGGTGCGGACGCGGAATCTACCTTCCAGACCTTGAATGCCACGTGGATCCTGCAATCTAAAGGAGCAATTTGGGCCAGTCGACTCATGTGAGCCATTTGATGCAACATGGATGGCTAGAAGGGCTTCTTCCACCTCTTCTATCGTCTTCTTCCTTCGCTCCGTCGAACTTCTTTCACAAATTGACTGACCCAAATTATACTACTAGTACGAAAGTATTAAGTACAGTAGGAACACGAAGGTACGAGCAGTAGTACCAACTGCAAGAAGAACAGTAGTAATACATAGTACTAGTACTACTCTACGTACTAAAGAGTTCAAATAACGAGAAAGAACATAAACATAGTTCTGTTGGGGCCTCAGCACAACACACCCTTGAAAATAAACTAAGCAACTAGTCCGCTTGACACTGCAGTAGAACCAGCATGAGCGACGGCACTGCCACCTACTCGGAGTCCGAGTCCACGTCCTCGACTTCGTCCTCGTCCCTCTTCCTCTTCCTCTTCACCGACGCTTCTTTGCTCGAACCGGACACTGGGCTCTACTTCTTCATCCAACCCATGTATATATTTAAACAAAGGTACGCATCCATTGCTGCGTACAGGATGTGATCTTCGTCTAATGTCTTCGACTCCCATGCATGATGAAACTCGTTATGAGGTTTCTTCAGTTTAGCGTACGAAGGATCAATCATGGCTGCTTATAGGGTCAACATTGAAGGTTGAGAGGAGGACACCAGGCTTGCCTTCTGGAGATCGAAGGGCTGGCCTACAACGAGACCTATCCGACACAGGACATCCCGGTCGTTCTTAAAGCCTATAGTAACGAATTTCACTCTTTTGTCCTTGAGGAAGTTCTTAAAATCCTGGCACTCAACGTCGGCATGGCATATGTGGTAGACCAAGCAAACGTTATGTACGTAAACCTGGATCACGGCGGGCTTCTTCCTCTCTTCGTCCTTTAGATCCTTCTCTTGTGCCAGGACTGTGGTGTACTCAACATCTAGCCCAGCGACCCACTCATTCGTTGAACTGTTGAACATGTGTAGGAAGCGAGCAAGCCATGCTTTCACCGTCGCGGATCCACGTGTGTAGATGACGATGAACTGATCGCCGGTGATGGCTCTAACCTGGTACTCAGCGGCGACCATGGAGATTTGGGAGGCCATGGATTTTGGAGGAGGGCTAGGAGAAGTTGAACTGTTGTACCCCGCAAAAACTGGGAGCGAACTAATGTGAAAGGACGGGTCGACTGGGAGCGAACTGTTGTGAGGTAGAAGACGGGGATGAGTAGGGCGTGCGAACGGCGTGGGGTTGCTGGCTTGCTCGGTGGATAAACGGCTGCAAGCCCCCAAAGAGTTCCCGAGAACTATGCGGGACCCACTAGATGTCATGTCTACTAGACCCATATCGTAGGCCTGACTGTATAGCTTCTGCCTGTTCGCACGCCATGCTGGCGCGTGGATGTAACTTCACTTAATTCCGTCAACCGTCGCGCCTCCCACGACCTTCGCCTCCCTCGCGCGGTCGCGCCCTTTGAGACTTTGACCGGCTATAAATGAGCAATTTTTTTGCCTACTCCGCATGCATGATACTCCCTCTGGTCCTTTTTACTCCCGTCAACCATTTGCAAAGTGTTTGACAAGATATATACTTTTTTTTGAACACCACCTTATATTAATTAACCAGCCACACCAGTACACTCATTCGATACAATATTCACCACACAGGGCGGTATGTTATTTACAAGAATACCATCTAATCTATTGTCAAAGCTATACTTAGCGATTAAGTGTGCCACCTTATTGGACGAACGGCTAATCTTTGACAATTGAAGATTGTTTATCAACTTCGAGATGCTCAACGCATTCATCTTCAGGTCATGCATAGCAGACCTGTCATAGTCCCCCGATGCAAGAGACGCTACCACAAAAGCGCAATCAGTCTCTAAAATTACAGGATTATGAAGAGAAATACATATGTAGAGACCGGCAATGCAAGCCCTAAGCTCCGCTTCCTCCACGCTATGACAGGCATCAATGAAATCCCACGACCAAATTTATACTAAAAATATCAATATCTACAATACTGATTATAATGAGTATAAGAACTACATTTCATAACGAGTGTAAAAATATTGATTTGACATTGTGAAATGTTGATACTCCCTCCGTCTAGGTGAGTAAGTCATCTTAGGATGTGCACCGTGACCAAGGAGGAGGGGAAAATGAGAGACATTAATGTTTATTTGCTAATTAAATAGTATTGCATGCAATGAACTAACCACTGCATGTCATGTTTGATAGTCTCAGGTCATTAAAATCATGCACACCCTCATCTCTTATTGGTTGATATGTCAAGAAACAAGAAACGAGGTAGAAGTTAATGCACCGCGCCTACGTGTTTTGGGATTATTTGGTTTTCGTAAGATGACTTACACACCTAGCTATTAGAGTACCACTACCTCCCTTCTAGTTTAAAGGGCTCGACTCAAAAATTTCACCTACTCTTAGCAAGATAGTAGAGGCGGTGGAATAGTTTTTGAAGTCTGCAAAAGTACTCAACTAATGATGTCGTTCTTCACAAAAAAAATGTGTTTACCAATGCATGCATGAACACTAGTTACTTTAACCCCCCTCTCTTCTTTAATTCTTTGCCACATCAGCATGTTTGCTATTCCCGTGTGCATGATACCAGCTAAGATACCACCATCATGGCCAGCCTTAATCATCGCATGCAATAATTTAGTGCACCTTGAAATATGAACATGTGTGGGGTGTGTATGTTTTTAATGACTTGAGACTATACCTAGCCCGGCATGCAAGATGACTTATTATGCACCGTTCCCCATACCTGCAGGAAGCCCGTTCGTCTCCAAATCTTTTCCTCTCCATGTGTGGAAACAATATGCCTGCCAAACTCTCCTTCTCCCTCCGGCGGTCCCACCACTCCACCCCGTGTGAAAAAATCTGCATGCATGACTCTCCTCCCCCCACGCTTGTCCAATCCGTTGTGACCAGCAATATTTCCACCCCTTCGCTCCCCCGTAATTTACTCCAACAAATATGCCCACGTAGCTTTTACTTAACTTCAGGTGCATTGGGTCACTGACATACGGACCCAGCAGTGTACTAGCCCACATGTCAGTGACAGAAGTGGACCTGCAGTTAAGTCAGTGCAGCTCAGTCCATATCTTACGTAGGTGTGCCATTGCTCGCTATAAATACTGCGCCTCCCACGACATCTCTATCTCCTCCCCCTCACGTTCACGTTCATCACTATCTCCTCCCCCTCCCTCTCACGTCGACCACCATGGCATCGCCCCTCCCAAGCCCTAGGAGCCCCTCGCTGCACCGCGCAGACGGTCCGTCGCCGTTCCGTTCCTCGCCGCCACTAGTCGAGGAGGACGCGTCGGTGTTCCGCTCCTCGCTGCTACGCGATGCGTCGCTGTTCCGTTCCTCGCCGCCACTAGTCGAGGAGGACGCGTCGGTGTTCCAATCCTCACCGTGACGCGTCGAGGTGGACGCGTCGGCATTCCCAATCTCGCCAGCACGCGCGTCGGAGGCCGCGTCGGCTCCCCGCTACGAGAAGAACATCGCGCCGCCCGCCGAGCCTCCCAGCCTTGAGGAGCTTTGGAAAGAAATGGATGTCGCCTTGTGGGAGGCTTTGCCTCCAGCAGAGCGCGCCAAAACAGAGGCGGAGAAGAAGGTCGAGGAAGAGAAGCGCACCGCACAACAAGCTTTCTGGGAGATCTATGTCGCGTCCGAGAGAGTCAAGCAATTGGTTCTTTGGTAGAAGGCTCGTGCGAGGGCCTTGAGGGTGGCGGAGGACGCCCGTGCCGACGCCCTGAGTGCAGTCGGGCCCAAGCGCCTCATCTACGCTTGGCGGTACGTGGATCAGGTGCACGCTTCCAGCCAGGAGGAGTACCTGTTGGCGCCGGATCACCACACCGGTGAGATCGCGCTCGCCCGCCGGCAAGCCGCCAATCAGCACCTTGCGAGTTGCGGGGCTGAGGAAGAGGCATTGTGTCGGTGCACTGAGAAACGGCCGTGCACCAGGGCACTCGTGGCGTGCTGCAAGCGCTCCTGCGAGCGCTGTGGCTTTTAGGAGAAGTATAATTTTTGTTTCGTAAGGCGATCTCATTAGTTTTGGGACGCAAATGATAAATCCCGAACGTTCAGGAATTTTTAGCATCCTTAATTAAGTATGTAAAAGGGAAAGTTTGGAAACGTTGTGTATTATTACGCATTTTGCAAGTACGTGCATATAGCACAAACTTTACTATATACTATTGGACTACACGTCTCTGTCGATATATGCTTGCAGACTGTGCTACTCCCTCCGTCCAGGTCAATAAGTCATCTTTGGTTGTGCACGGTGACCAAGGAGGGAAGACTTTTACACCTAGACGGAGGGAGTACTACTATTACTTATGTACATGCAAATGCACGTTTTAACATTACGATGCGGTTTTTGTAGAAGTAGAAAAACAGCACTAGTCAAGCTTGTGAAACGATTCAATGCAAAACAAATGCAAAAATGCTCGTTGGATTGTTTACTTTTAGCTTCCTTCTTTGTGGTTATTTCTCTGTCGTACTTTGTACGGAGTATCTCACTGGTTGGAAAGGCATGCAAATTCCCAAACCGCTTCCTACACCCTGTATCGAATTTTTTGCCTAACAAGTTGTGCCGTGCAATTGGAATTCCAACTTGAGTACTACTACTAGTAGGAGTACCAGGGGCCAGTTCTTTTAGGCTTCTAGATTAGTAATCCCATAACTACAACCTCCGTCCTAGTTTATTGGTCCCCATTGTAATCTGTGGTCAAATTTTGATCATAAATTTAACTAATGAAATGTTAGTGCATGTCACATGCACTACTCCATCCGTCTAGGTGAGTAAGTCATCTTAGGCTATGCACCGTGACCAAGGAGGAGGAGAAAACGAGAACGTTAATGTTTATTTGCTAATTAATAGTATTGCATGCAATGAACTAACCACTGCATGTCGTGTTTGATATCTTAAGTCATTAAAAGCATGCACACTCTTTATCTCTTATTGGTTGATATGTCAAGAAACAAGAAACGAGGTAGAAGTTAATGCACCGCGCCTAAGTGTTTTGGGATTATTTGGTTTTTGTAAGATGACTTACACACCTAGATGCACCGCGCCTAAGTGTTTTGCGTAACATTTTATCAGTTAAATCTTTGGTCAAAATTTAGCACAAATTACAATGGTGAGGAATAAACCAGGACGGAGTAGTAGTTTAGAAGCCCAAATAAATGAGTGAGGTGCCTTATTGTTACTCTCCACTTTGACTAGTCTTGTGGGAAAAGCTGGGGAAGCCGCCAAAAGAACTGGCCCTAGGAGTAGTAACTAGGGATCGAGTGTGGGAGATGAACCGGAGAAAGTAAATGCAGAGAGATGAAATGCAAAAAAGATGGAGGGATGTGATGGTTGCTTGTCCATTTATATCAGGCCATTTATTACTGGGAGTGGTTGGGTTTTGTGATATGACGGCTTTACTGCCGCGCCATGAGCGGGGTGAGAGGTGAGACTCCCGTGCAGCGCCGCCCTCTACACTTGTACTACATCGGTCGTGCTTTATTAGTCCCCCATTGAATTTGACTGAAGATTTAACTGACAAAATGTTAGTGCATGTCAACAAAAGCTATATCGTTGGATTCGTATTTGAACATAGTTTTGAATGATATAATTTTAGGTGACATGCATCAGTATTTATGGTACAATATATAATGTTAGTTCAATTTTTGGTCGTACTAATCTATAGTAGTAAGGTGCCCGTGCGTTGCATCGAAGAGTGAAATGCATTGATCGGGGAGTTGTTTATTTTGACAAAGGATGTGGGGGTCATCTCATGTGTAACGGGTATCGATAGGTTTCTTCAGATATTATCTCATCTCTAGAGCTCACAAACATCCAGGTGAAATAGATAAAAAGGTATCTTTTGCAAACAAAAGCGTTCAACTGTTGAACCTGCATCCAAAACTTGTGAAGAAATAACACTTATTGTGCTTTGCAAGAAATGATCTTTAAGAATTAGTTTTTGAGTATCGATTGTTATACATGTTGGCTATAGATGACATGGCACTTTCTTATAGTCAACAGTTGGCTATACTATTAAGTAATATTAACCATGCCCTTATACACCTAGACGGAGGGATTAAATCAGGATGACTTGCAAGGGGGCAGAGGAGATGTAAGAAATGGTTCATCATAAGTCTTTCACCAGTACTGTAGTAAAAATTCATACATGGAAGATTCTAGAGTAAACCATAAACGGATACACTTTTATTCATGCGCGATACTCCAATAGAGCAAGATCATGCATGGAAGTCTCCACATGCTTAGACAGTGGATTACATTGAGAGAAGACTAATGATCAACATTTAACTTGATAATGCGTATTTTTTTAGAAGAACAGGGAGGCTCCTCCCCGGTTCCATTATCAAATGAAACCCAAAGTGTCTTACATCAGCTCACTGAGAGGAGCAGTTCAAAGGAAGGACTGCGGTGAAAGCCAATCAAGTTTAACGACAAGCTTACAGAATCAAAAGCGGCAAAGACACGGGCCATAAGCGCCCACCCACACACTACATGTTTTCTAAGTGCACTTGATAATGCGTATGTCCAGGTGAACCTCCTTGGAGTCCCCGTGTACCGAGTCGACGGGTAAAGGATGGAACCGATGCCATGGGTTTTCCAAGTTCACATTGGCGGGATAGTCCCAGCTCCTCCGATGAGGCCGGTGTCGCCGCCCACGTGACCGGGAGGGGTAGTAACATTGACCACGCACCCGTACATCTGCCTCGTGTCAGTGTCTGCGTCAGCGGCGACGCCCTTGACGCACATTACAGAGACGGGGTGGTGGCCTGCGCGGGCCTCGCCGGTGCCCATGATCAAGAGGAAGACGTTGCCATCCTCCTCCGAGACTAGTAGGCGGCGGTGATCCTCCAGCGACTCTGGCATGGTGAACCGGTAGCACGTGTCGTACTTGATGTTCTTCGGCAAGGGCCAGCAGTGACCACTACATGCATCCATGAGGTGATGCACCATGTCCGCCGGCGAGCCACAAAACGGCATCGGGCACTCATAGCAGTGGACGAAGGGCTCCTTGGAGGCATCAACCAGGCCGTCCATGAAACGGGAGTGGCTTTAGAGGACATTGCGCCAGTTGAATATATGAGCAAGTTACTACGAGATTTAATCCGAATAAGCACAAAAAAAAAATCATGACGGCTATAACAAAGATGAAACTAATCATGTGGACTAGCATAGTAGTAGGATACAGACTAGAAACATGAATTCTACCACGATTTCAAATAGGAAGGACATAAACACATACGGTGCAATGGGAGCAGCACCATTGGCGTTGAGGTTGTCGCCCATGTCATTGAGGAAGAGGTTGCTGAGGTCGGGGAAGAAGTCGTCGTCGGTGAAGTCGTGGCTGCCAGCAGTCGCGAGAGTGTGCTCCCCAGATTTCAACAGCGCCCACCGAATGGAGCGCAAGAGGGAATGGTTGTAGGGGACGTGGCGGCCGCCGAATGGAGCACAGGAGTAGCACACGAAGTAGTAGATGGTGTCCTTACTAGTACTCCCTAGTCTCTATCTATCTATATCTATATATATCTACTCTTAAAGAAAACCGATTTGGTGATGATGGTATGCCTTCCATCTTGTAATATAGACCGTCCGATCTATATCTGACGGATAGAAAGCCAACTATGACAATTTTACAAAAGATACCCGCACCTCTCTCCACATTTATAGATAAGACCTTACCTCGTGCTCCTCACTATGTCTCTATCTCTACTAATTTTTTTATAACAAATCGAATAGTGATGTGCCGTCCGCTGCATGCCCGGCTGAACACGCCTCCTCGCCTCCATCATCACCAACTGAGTCTTTTATAGGAGTAGGAGTAGAGAAAAAACCGAGTTGGTGATGATGGTGTGCCGTGCAATGCACGGGCATCTTGCTATTTTTTTGCATATAAGTCCAAACACCACGTAGACACGGTCTTTGAGCACGGTTCGTAGTAGTTCCACGATCGGGCATCGAAGTTTGTAACTATTTTAGATTAGAATATACTACTCCTCCGGTGCTAGTAGTAGAGCAGAGTCCTACTCTACTACTCTACTCTAGCAAGCTAGGGCATAGTACTGTAGTAGGTACTGTAGGGAGTACCAGTACTGTGATCACTCAAGCAAGTTGTCTCGCATCGATATGACCCTACGCTGCTAGTATGTGTCTCGTAAGTCAAGTGGCGTGTTGTAGTCATCATCACCTGTCCACTTCCCGCAGCACATATTCGCTTCTCCATCTTCGTCCGCACATAATCTCGTCCAAGCTTCCATCCCCGCTAAGGCGCCTCCCCCCCTCGTCCGAAACCCAAGCACTAACAATGGCAGAACCGAGCAGCGTCCGTCGAAAGAGTGGCTGGAATTCGCTCCCCACAGAGGTAATCAAGCTCATTGTTTCGCGTGTGGACAATCTCAGTACCATGCCGCTCGCCGTGTGCTCGTCGGGGCTGTACCGTTTACTCAAAGCCCTTAGGCCGGAGCTTTTTAAGCTAGCTCCTTGCTTGCTAATGCCGCCTGATCTTCAGAAATTGCATGTCACGCAGCATAACAATCATAGGGTGGCGAGCATCAACCCCCTTCACTGCGATCCGATCCCCGTCAGCCTCAGCTACTTTAACGGTATGTACTGGGTCGGCATGAACACGTCTTGGATGGTGCTCGTCGACGGTCGCGACAGTTGGATGCTCGTGGAGGTCTACACCCGGCGATTGATCCCCCTTCCTTCGATTAACACTGCACTGCTTTGGCACCGCGGCCCAGAATACTCGGAATCTTACAGTAGCCAACATGATACCAAGTTTGATTTGCTCAAGGTTGTAATCTACCAAGTGCCCACAAGATCTGCGAATTATAAAGATTTCAGACTAATTGCATTCTTCAACCGCGGTCTCGCCTATCTGATAGGTCACTGCGGTAAGTAGATAAATCTGCACGTCCATTGTGGGATCATACATCCTCCATGGTTCTCTGATGCCATTGAACACAAGGGCTTCATTTACGCTGTCGACTCCTTCTATGGCTGGACGTATTACTGGACTACTCCAGTCATCGCTACAAACGGCTGTTACAGTAGTATGTTACTTTCCTATGATATCACGATGGCTTGCTTATATTACTGTCAACATTTACTAAAAAATAATTCATGCTCATAACATGCTGTTCTTAAGATTGACTAAATCAAGAGCCCTTTTTTATTTGACTCCAACTTGATATGATGTTGTAGGCCGCTTGGTGTCCCTACCCTTCCTAATCCCAGAACCTTTCAAAGAAAAGCGGCATGGCAGTTGCAGGTGGTTCCTTGCTCGATCAGACGATAGCGAAAGATTGATGATCGTTCGCACGTACCGAACGTGTTGTTTCGCAGAATACAATCACAGTCACTGCAAGGTCTTTGAGTAGGATCCCAGCTTCTCTGGGCCTTCAGGAATTTTTGACTGGAGGCTGGTAAGTAGCCTTGGTACACGCTCTCTGTTTGTCGGACTGAATTATCCGATTAACTAGGAGATAACTGACGGCAAGGATCATGATGGCAGCGTGATTTCGTTCATCAGGCAAAACTGTGTGTACACAGCATACCATGCATCTCTGCATGCACCATACCCTGATATGTGCGGCCACGCTCTGCAGCCCAAAGTAGGAGAGAGGGTCGCAAGTATCAGACTTCGACCTGCTGGCTGGAGTTTCCCCCGTCAGGCACCCATCTGGTTCAAGCCGTCAGCCAATCTCCACAGCTTAATAAATAGTAACGTCTAATTGAGCCAGTTAGTTAGATACGTACACTTGGTGTAGTAGGATCTTTATTTAGTTTGATGCATACACTTGTTCTTTTTTGGTAGCACTTTTGTAATGATGGTTGATGTTTGGTTTGGAAGAGAGAGCTGCATCTTCACTCTTCTGGCCTGCTTACTGCTTCTGTTGCACCCCCAGCCCTGGTTGCTGTTGCTGCTGTTTTCAATGTACAATCAGTAGTATATTTCGTCTGTTGGTTGAATAAATGTGTTGTTAGAACGACAAACACAATGTTTTGGAAGTCATTGCATGGTTCGATCCTTTAGTGCCCCGTACCGTACGTAGCTCATACTGTTTTTTGTACGGAACACATTTTCCACTGATAACATGCAGCCCACTGATGAAGGCCCAATAGAGAAGCCCATAATTAACTGGAAGGGAGGCTCTCACATGAATCCGGCCCAGGTACATGCTCATGGTCCCCTAAACATAAATAAGTAAATAAACAAATAAATCTAAATGCTCATGCACCAGTTCTTTGGGAAAATAGGTAGCCCAGTATTTCTTTTTGAAGAATACCCAAGCTAGGCCTATTTGTTTTCTCCGAATTACTGGGCTGCAAATCTTTCAAGACGAGCAAATGGGATATTAGTTTTTTTTGAATTTTGTTCTTCACTGATATCTTATACGTATTTCATTGGATTTAACATGACATAGTACTAATTTATTTTTAAATTTGTTTTAGTATGGCTATTAATTTTTGGATTAAGAATATTTCGTTCCCAGCAAAAATTTCCCACATATTTAGTTAATTTTTTGACCCTGGTACTGACCAGAAAATGGCCGGCAATTCTAAAAATGGAAAACGGGCTGCAATAAATTCCATATGAATTAGAAAATGAGTAAAAATTAAAAAAAATAATAGCAAATAGGCTGTACATGCCACAGATTTCGAGGTTGACTTGTTTACGCAAGGCTTTGTCAGTGAACACACGATTCTAGCCGCCGTGCTTCTTCAATCTCTGATCTTCCTGCTCCAGCCGCCTAAATTAGTGCCGGCGGGACTGCCTGCTCCCTCCTCTTGTGGCCCGCTGTGATGCCGCGCAGGCTTCCCCGGCCCACCCTACTCCCTCCGCTGGCCTGGCCACACGCAATCAACTGCCTCCTTATTATGCGAAAAAAAAATGATTCCTCCCACTGACATCTGGGGTGCACCGGTTGGGAGGCTGACCTGTGGGCCTACTACATTGACGCGTACACAGGGATTGTCCACTTAGTCAACAAACGATTCTAGCAGCAGTAACCATTGGATTTGAATCGAACGGTCCTGCTGCTTCTTCAATCGCTGCTCTTCTTGCACCAGCCGCCCAAACCAGCGCCGGGGAGACAGCCTGCTCCTGCCTCCAGTGGCCGGTTGTGCTGCCATTGAGGCCTCATCACCCCCTACTACTCCCACTGCTAGCCAGGCCCTGCGGCGACGGCAGCCTCACACCGCAGCCGAACCAGTGAACCCTCGTACTCCTCTCCGCGTGGGCATCCACTGCCGCGTCTTCCCTGGCTCCATGTCGTCCCCTTCCTAGGACTCGCCGTCGTCCACCGCCTTGGTGCTCTCGGTGCGGCGTGGTCAACGTGGTCAACGACATTCCATCGGAAGAGTAATGTACGTGGAGAGGCTGACAGCTGGGTCCACGGCCACAGCCCAGTTTTTTTGTGATTTGCCAAGTAAGTCGCTTTGTCAGGCCTGTTGGGCTGCAAATCTTTCAAGACGAGGAGAGCTTTCATTTGGCTGGCCGAGAAAATGGCCCATCAGTAATGAGAAATGGGTTGTACATTTTTTAAACACATCAAACCGGCAATTAGTTTTAAATATCTTTTTTTTCATTTCAAGATTTTAAATTACATTAATTTTTATGCGTGGAGAATTTGTTGGATTTTATATTGATATACATTTATTTTTAAAATCAGTTTGAATGTGAGTCGAAATTTCGGGATTAAAAACAGTTCGGACCGCACCGAAATATGCAAAATTTCGTATAAGTTTTTAACCGTGGCCACAATATGGGCTGTAATGCTAACAAAAAGAATATGGGCTCCAAAAAAACCTTAAGAATTAGCAAATGGGCTGTAAATTATTAAAAATAATGGCAGATGGGTTGTATGCTGTTTTCCACGGATTTGAGGCTTTCCTAGAAAAAAGTTGACGCACAAGCAGTGACTGTTGGATGGCCATCCAACGGCCGTCGTGCTTCTTCAATCTCTGCTCTTCCTGCTCCAGCCGCTCAAACAAGCGCCGGCAGGACTGCCTGCTCCCTCCTCCCCGCGGCCAGCTCTGATAGCTCGGACCCACCAGCTATATCTTCGTACGCAAGGAAGTGCCTCCTTATTACGCACAAAAAAAATGAATACTCCCCTGTTAGCTGGGACCCAGTATAGTGGCAGGCTGACTTGTGGGCCTACTAAGTTGACGGGGACGGAGGGCTTTGTCAACTTAGTCAATATGCACAATTCTAGCTCCAGTGACCGTACGATGTCCATCCAACGGCCGTAGTGCTTCTTCAACATCTGTTCTTCTTGCTCCAGCCGCCCAAACCAGCGCCGGTCGTGCCTCATGCTCCTGCCTCCCGTGGCCGGCTACAACGCGGCGGAGGCCTCACCGCCCCCTACTACTCCCATGGCTTGCCAGGCCATCCCTCTACTCACCCACACCGCCTGTTATTCTGCGGCGACGGCGGCCTCACACCGCAGTGAACCAGTGAACCCTCGTACTCCTCTACGTGTGGGCATCCACTACCGCGTCTTCCCCGGCTCCGCATCGTACCCTTCCTAGGCCTCGACGTCGTCCACCGCCCTAGTGCTCTCAGCACGCGTGGTCAATGTGGTCAAGGAATGGCTTCCATCAGACGTGGACTGTACGTGGAGAGGCTGGCAGCTGGGTCCAGGGCCGCAGCAAGGAAGTGCCTCCTTATTACGTGCAAAATAATTATTCCTCCACCTGACAGCGGGGACCCACCGGACGGGCCACCATATTTTGCAAAAAAAAATGTTTCCCCCCTGACTGCTGGGACCCACCAGCTACACCTTCGCACACAAGGAAGTGCGTCCGGGCAAAA